>NC_142524.1:5552500-5747500 GCF_964205215.1 Stylophora pistillata | reverse complement strand
TGAAATCGTTTTTAAACGTACAGGATAATTTTACGTGTACTTGAAATTCAAGTCTTACAAAGAGTATGTTGTTCAACTATGAAATCGAATGTGATTTCAGCAAGTATTATGTGTAACCGTTAGATTTTCTTTGTCGCAAAGCTAAATAAAATATCATTTAATTAGCTGATCGATGTAAAATGAAATTTCTGACGTTTGAGTGACTTGGGAACAAAAATAGCGCGATGTTCCTTTCTACGTCGCAATTTTGGCTTCCGGCCAAGTCTATTTAGCGCCTCGGCTGCAGAAAAATGCGCAGGAAGATCTAAAATGAGGCGAGCAGCCTTATTCTGCAACACTTGTAGCTCAGACATTAAGGAGACATTTCCGCGATCTCCCCAAATGATATTATCCCCATAGTCAAAAAGAGGTAAAATGAAACTATTAATAAACATAATTTTAGCATGGAGGGGGAGGTAAGATTTTAACACGCCTTAAGAGACCTAACCTTTTACTTACCTTGCCACGTAAAATTAATGTGGTCAGTTCAGGAAAACCGTTTATTAATCACAATACCCAAGTACGTAAAAAAAATCTACATTATCGAGAGGGATATCATCGGCAGAAATAAGAACGGACCCAACTTTGCTAAGTAGGAACTATTACCAATAAGAAAAAATTTGGATTTTTAGCCCGAAGCCATTTACATATACGTCTTAAGTCCGCCTTTAATCTTGCTTTGTAAGTCCACAGTAGATTTTGGAGGCGAGATATAGAGCAGTGTCATCTGCTTATAAGGTGACGTTACATTACTGAAAAATGCGTCAGGTAGATCATTCATTTAAATTATAAAGAGAAGCGGGCCCAATACAGAGCCTTGAGCTACGCCAATCGAAACACGGGCAGGTTGGGAGCACACATCATTACAGCTGGTCACTTGTTTTCTGTTCGTTAAGAATGAAGTAAACCAAGCTTATGCAGGATCATCAACACCATAATCATTAATTTGAGATCTTCTGAAGCAGTTTTGTGTGATTGACCGTGTCAAACGCTTTGGCGAGGTCTTAAAAATACAACACCGGTCAGGTAGCCATTCAGTGTCCCTGGAGTCAAGGATTGATCTGATCAGAAAACTGAGAAGCGGCAGCAACAGTAGATGACTTTAATCTAAATTCAAACTGGTTGGGTGAAGTTAAATTATTCTCATTTAGATATGTATAAAACTGAGTATGAACCGCCTTAGAGCTCTAAGATCTTGCTTTTAGTCGGCAGAATGGAAATTGGACTGTAATTGGAAGCGTTCTGTTTACCACCCTTCTTGAACAAGGGTAGAACCTTTGCTGTTTTCCATATAGAAGGAAAAGTTCTTGTTTGAAGGGATAAATTGAACAAGGCCGTTAAAGAAGGAGTAATCCACAGCATCTTTTAGAAGACGCGCGCTAATTTTGTCGAGACCAACGGCCTTGCTAATTTTCAATAAACTGATGGATCTTGAAACAAAATCTTCTCTAATTTGTTGTAACGTACGTAAAGGCAGAATGGCAGTAGGTATTAAAAACCGAGGCAATAGATTGAGCCGAGGTGAGAAGGGCGCCATCAATTCGGGCAGACGACTGGTAATTTCTGGAAGACGTTTTAGACGAGGGTAGAGTTTGTTTGAAAGCTCTCCAGAAGTCTTTAGCGCTAATTTACTACTGTCAATTATCAGGTTAGTGTAATAATCGGATTTGGCTTTCTTGATGCTATGGGTGAATTTGTTCCTCAGATCACGGTACAGACGCCAGTGAATATTGGGTTTATTTGCCTTGGCTTTCTTCAGGTGGTAATCGCGCTTATTCATAAGATCTGTAACGTGAGAGTTCAACCAAGGAATAGAAGAGCCTCTGAGCCAGCCTTGTTCTTATTGGAGCATGGGCCGGGACTCGGCAACCTCTGAGAATAGTTTATTCCAGGCGTCAATGCAGTCATCGATATCGTCATGGTTGTACTGTTTAAAGCCACATGCCAAGGTACTTGGCGGAGTTCAGATACAGAGGAATCTCTATTGTAGTTTTTATACGAGCGAAATTGGATCGTTTTTGGCGGAGCTCGATAGCGACCGCTCTTCATTACGCAGTAAACCAAAGAATGATCACTCAAACCAGGATCTATAACGTCGGACTCGGTAATTTTTTGTTGAGCATTGGTGTAAAGCACAAGTCGATAAGAGATTCAGAGTGTTCCGTGACGCGTGAAATTTGCTTTTGACACACTGGATAGGAATTAAGCGCCTCACCGGATGATTTTCAGTGAAGGACTGTAAAATAGTAACTGTGCTTAAGCGGACTGATTACGCTCTAACGAGAGGACTTTATTACCGCTTAGTGTTGCGCTTCTTCATTCACAGTCATGGGAAATCTGTACTGTCAAGCACCGACTTTAATTTAAACGCGTGAGAAGGCTATACAAACGACATTAAACAGGATTCGGCGGAAAACAAATCTTGATCAAAAGTAGTATGTACGTACAGAAACATAAAGACGGTAAGTGACGGTGTGTACACAAACTTGCATGTTTTACGCTTGAACAAATACGTAGAAAGCTGACTACTGAAAGCAAAAGTACTCCTGTAGCACACTTAAAATTTCGAAACTTTATACTTGTTTACGTCTCCAGAAAGCTTTTAAAACATTTCTTTCTTCCCCATCTCCCATCCCCCATTCCCCATTCTCCATTCCACATTCTATATTTTCCTATTCTCCGTTCCCTGTTGAATTACGATTTTTTAAAAGTCTAGATGTAACTCCAACTTTGCCTTTTGCCTCTTGAATAAAAAGTACCAGCTGGTTCTCTATCGGCTCTAAGAAATGCAGTCAGTGTGGTCAGAGCAAGAATATGCCTTCTGTCTCTTGTTGATAACTTCTTCTTTACCTTTCCCGGCTGCCAACGTTTTACGTATTTGAGCAAGCTCAAGCCAATAGCTATTCCTAATAACGGCAAGAAGAGTGACATAAACATATCCAGCTGGTAATTTCCTTTAGTCGCTATAACTTCACTATGGTTAAACTTGTTGTAGTAGCAAGCTATCCTGGAATCATTCCTCCCTTTCGATTCCATGTAGTCCCAGACTTGTTTCTGATTTTCCTCTTTTGAGCGTGAGCAACAAGATGGCGGTTTAAGAGTACACTGAAAATAATTAAATGGAAAAAGACTGAGAAGAAGATATGAACTTTACGCCATTTCCAAATCTTAGATTTAACTTTAGTATTTCTTCTTTCCTTTGGCCCTAAAAAGAGGTTGAATGTGAGGTTTGTAGCTACAGTTGTATTGAGTTGACACTACTTCTCCTGAGGTGACCTCACCCACCAAGGGTCGGACGTTCCGCGAAGTGATCTGTCGTTGCATGACGGGAAGAGGTGTCAGCCTGAGTGTCGTGACAAGATGATACATGATAAAAAGTAACAGTACATGACGTAACGTTCAAAACAAATCTCAAATTCCGAATGTTTTCGTGTTCGTCTTTACTAAAAACTGTAACGACTTAAAACAAGATTAGTGTGCGATCTCAAATCCATTCACAATAGTTTGACTTGACATTGATTTATTTGAATTTAATTAGTTTTCGCACGCAAGTGATGTTTTCCTGTTGCCCATTGAGACCCCCATGTAAGGACCACAGCAGGATCAAGCCTTGGTTATAACTTCAACCCAAAACAAACTAAAAATAAAAATAGCCTTGAAGTTAATTATTTCTTTAACGCTTATCTTACTTGAAGTTAATTATTTCTTTAACGCTTATCAAACTGTATTAAACCAAACCTCGACATCGAAATAGTTTTCACAAGAGCCCATGTTTTAGCAACGTTGCGTATGATATGATCGTTAAACCACTGACTGTTCCAATTTTTTTTTTCAATTCGGAAAAATTGGAGTGTTTATTTGTTACACTTTAGCATACCTTGCCGCCAACATTGAATACATCTTTGTGAAGAACTGATTGTTCCATGCTATATGCATCGTTCATTCTAGTAGAGATACTTTCTGTACTAAAAGCTATATAGATTTTGAGGCAAGGATAGCAGGAACTTGAAGGAAAGCCGCCTCCGCAATCACAGACTTCTTCACCATCGAATGCGCTGAAATTAACTAGACATCTCGTCTCCTGAAAGAGTACAGCTTGCGCTGAAGGTAACACCACTGTTATCCCAAAGTACAAAAGTAGACCGAAAGACACTGCTGTTAAAAGGTAAGAAAATCGAATACAGACCAAACGTTTATGATGAGAAGTGGTAGACGTACTCCAAATTGTGGACATATCAGCTTTCTTTAAATTTTCATCAGCCCGGCTAATTGGTTTGGTCACGGTTCATCGGAAAGGAACGAGTCAATAACTAAATACCAAAAAGATGCAACGACATTTATTAGTTTGCATTCTCTGTTTTTGTGTTAACATTCTGAATAGAGAAAAACTTTAAGGAACTTTCGCAACAATAATTCTCTAGCAGGATATGAACTCGATGTTGTTCGTATCGTTAGTTGTATTTTTAAATGCAACTCAAGATGCTAACTCTTTGAAAATGACATGAACGTGAAATAAAGAAATGAACGTGAAATAAACATGTTATTAGACGTTTTGTTGTGTAGTATCGCTGAGTATTTTTAGGAGTTGTGCCGTATTTTGACGAGCCCGTATGGCCAGTCAAAGTACAAATAACGAGTAAAAATACTCAGCGATACTATGCAACAAAACGTCTAACAAGTTATTTATTATCCAACACGCCAAACTGTTATTTCAGTACGGGCGAATTTCGCGGATATTTATTTACGAGAAGTGCGTGACAGAAGTATGCGAGGCGGAACAGAATGGGCGCGTTGTCGTGTTGCTGTTTCTATTTTCTTCAATAAATGAAGAAATTTCTAGGTCGTCTTGCTGTTTTTCTTCGTTCGATTCATCTAATAAACTTGGATGTATATTTTCCAGCCATTCTGACTCTTCGTCGTCGGAAATATAATTCAAATTGTCCGCCATTTTTTTTTCGTAACCACAATTCAACTCTTCGCTTGCGCGATACGAGAAAACCTGTTTAACCGGTACTCTAGAGTACAAATACCGCGTAATATTTGTACTCGTCTATGGCATTATTTGTACTCTACGAAGTAGTTGGATAATTATTATCCATCTGTGCCTCGTAGAGTACAAATAACGCGCGAGACGAGTACAAATATCACGTGATCATTTGTACTTCAGAAATATCTGCGAAAGTCGCCCGCACTGAAATAATAATTTGGCGTTTTGCATAATAAATCTCTTTTATACGTTTTGTTGTGTAGTATCGCTGAGCATTTTCACTCGTTGTTTGTATTTTGACTCGCCCTACAGGTTCGTCAAAACACGGCAGAACTCGAAAAAAAATACTCAGCGATTCTACACAACAAAACGTCTAATAAGATATATCTATTTCGGATTGATTATATTTTCAAAGGGTTAGCGATGCGTGAATGATACTAGAGGAATTCGGTGCGGAGGGCTGGGATGGAGATATCCTACCTTACCACTGTATGCTCTCTATCAAGCAAGCATGCGAGGTTATTGATTTTCCGGGATACAAGACTGATGGATTTCGCTGCGTCTAATTTGATCCAAAGTACAAATTCAACAATTCCAGTCATCGGTTATATTGAGGATTGGCCATCGGACTCGTGTGACTCTCGTGTGAAGGTTAAGGCGCTCCCACAATCCCCCTCTCTCTTTCTTTCCTTAATGGGTGTGGGTCATTTGACGTGAAAACCTCGTATGGAAATGCTTACAAAACTAGAACAAAGAAATAGACAAAAAACTTTAAAGAGGCTGGTTATCTGTGACAGGCTAGCACCCCTCTATGCTTCAACATGAATTAGCTCCGTCATTTGTTCGTCGCTTTCAACGCAGATCTCTCGAAGACATTGGATTATCGAAAATAGTCCTCGAATTCTTTTTTTGATTCTTAGAACTTAGAAGCTAAGAAGTTCCGGAAAGTCATCGCGCCTCGTTAATAAAAGGTGACTGGGTTTGAACGTAACCGTTTTTCGTGGCCATCGTGCCAGCAGGTATTTCGTACCCAATCTTTTGATGCAAGTAGAAATAGTCAGCCTTTTTAAACGGATGTAAAGCAACACAACTTTAAGAGTGCTGAATGGTGGAAATTGGCCAGCAGCCGCAAAGAATGTCAAAGAGATCGCAACAATATGTTAAGTAAACAAGCAAAAATGGCCGCCACACACTGATGAAAATGCGAAAAACGACACAGAGTTTAATTCGCCTCATTTGAACACAATACTACAAACTCCACTTCCATTTGATTGACTGCGATAGGCGTGCCCTTTGTGGTAAGGGTCTCTGTTATGTTTACGGAAATCGCAGTTTGTTTTGTTTCTAAAAGGGAACGATCTTCTCAGGCCTTTTTCATAGACCAGACTACAACGGCTTTGGAAAGCAATTAAATTTGTGGAATTCGGGATTGAATTTGACTGAATCTCGTCGTGGTTTTTTGCTGATCTTTTGCATATTTCAAACGATATTGACTGGCTAGCTGACAGTTTCCGTTTATCTGTCACCTCTAATATAAGGAGCACAATTATTGTCAAGCCTATTGTTGTCCAAATGGGTTCCGCGCTAACACACAATTTCTCTTTGTTTGAGCAAAGTACTTTAAGTGGATTAGAAGAATTTGCTAGAGAGCTAAATGCCACCTTATTTAAGCTTTGTATAGCAGAATCACAAAATTTGAGCAGTTGTAAATGCGGTTCATTTAGAGATGTTCTAAGTTTGTGCACCTGGCATATTGGATTGAACTAGTTCAATATAATATAGAAGATGGAATGGCAGCGATTTACATCAAAAGGCCAGCAGTCAGTTAACGGTAAAGCTCTAGCGATTTTTCAAGAGCGGGTCAAAAAACTCAAAGTCGTCGAACAAGAAATAGAAAAGGAAAGAGTTAAAACCAACGTTGATTACAAATATGAAGAAAGAAAAATCAAAGAGGACTTGATAAACTTGTGCAGAGATAGAAAGCGTTTTGCCAGGGATGCGAAATCTAGAGACCTTCCTCCACTGAGCAAAGAGAAAGACTCTCAAGGCTGGACAGAGAGGGAGAAGCAAAGGCGTCTACGGTCTTTAAGAATAGAACGAAGCCATGAATCATTCCCAGCCATTACATGTACTGTTGCTAACATACCACAAATAATGAAGCGCTCCATTTCGAAAGAGTCCCAATTTCACAATTGGCTTATCGGCTTCCCAAAGATAATTAAAGTCGCTTCTACAAGACACACGTCCCGAAACACAAAGCAAAAGAAAGGAAGCTTAGGATATGGCGACGGTAACACCAACGACTCGAAGGCAATGAAACCACATTCAAAAGTAGCGAACATTGTTTTTAATGTACCGTTAACTCTAAAGGACGCCAAAGCTGCCGCAGAAACTCGCCTCGAAGTCACATCGCAAAGGGAGAGAAAGAGAACCATTGCAATGACAGCCAAGTCCCAGAGCTGGAGGGAAAGCCGGTTTCCGAAATTGAAAGAAATTTTGAAAAAGAATTAGCTATAGACTACAGCTGTTTAAAAATTCTTAGACACCGCTGGGTATAAGCACAATAAAGCCGGCGTGGATCGTGGTTTTCTCGAAAGTAACGAATAAATGGAAGTCTTCTCAAGCGAATTGTAAATTCATTTTTGGGATGGTGTAGATAAGTGTTAAAGAATCTTAGTAAATAGTTTGACAAAGTTAGTTTTGTGGTGTTTCTCGATTCGCTTCTAATGACCTTGTTTATTAAAACAAACGATATTCTTGGTGAATCCAATTCGCCGCTCTGACTGTGCTTGTTTGTGATCTCATTAGAATGTAACTTTTGATCGTAATTTCTCTTTCATGACTGACAAAAGTCTGTATACCGGTTCACATAAGAGAGCGTACTTTTAAATGTATTTATGACAAACTGAAAGGTTTTCTAGCAACTGGTACCTGATTTAAGGTAAAATAGCAAAGTAGCTACTTTTCTGCCTGCTCCGTGATTCAGAGTAATACTCAATTAGTTTCTCTGTAATTGCACTACTTTATTTAAAATAAAGATTTGCCGCGATTCACCTTATGAGCAGTAACGAATCGATAATAAAACAATTTGCTTCGAGCACTGAGTCAAATTATAAACTATAACTTGGAATAACTCAGCTCATTAAAGCTTTCTAACTATATACATACGACTCAATAATTCTCAAGAGTTATCAGACCTAATCACTCTTCCTTTGTTAGGCTTGCATCTATTAAGACAAATTTTGACAGGTAGACAAGAGATCTTACGTAATTAAGCTCGTCCATAACTTTATTGACCGTCCGTGGTCCAGCAGGAAACAATTAGCTGAACTATTAAACTCTACTGAGCCAATATAAGGTAAGGAAACTTAACAAGGAATAATCATGATATAACCTAAAATACGATCTGGCGAGGTGTGCAACATGAGGTTGTTTCCAAGCGATTAATAATTTTTATAGGACCGAGTGGAGTCCAATTCGGTCTTTAATCTTACGACCGTTGAGAAGGGGTCCAATTCGATAATCAAGAGTATCATGACTTAAGACGGAATTCGACGACAAACTATCCGGCCGGTTATGACAACGTTTAAGAAACTGAACCTGGCGTTTGAACGTTTACACGAATGATAAAAATGACAATTGACTTTTTCACGTTGAAAGGAACCCAATATTCTTTTGACCAGCACGCAAATGACTGTACTTCAATTCAGCAAAGACTACACAGGCATATCGCCGGTCGTAACTGTCCCATAAACTGGCTAGTTACAAGAATGAAACATATACTGTACTACTAGTGTCAAACTGGGTTGCACATTACCAATCACGTTTAGAAAAAATTGTTGTAGTTTCAATTAGAGTGAGAAATCAAAATGTGTAATGGAGGAGGACGGAGACCTTGATCGCGTCCTTGCCACAGAAACAGAAACTGAACGCTGAGAACACTCACAAAAAAGCATAACAACGGCTTGACACAAGCAAGGCGCACTTTTAAGACGAGGTTTCGCACTGCGGAGATGCGAGTCCACCTTGCGCCTGCATACTCGGCGTCCTTTCGTGGCCGTTGCAGCAATAGATTACTCGTAAAAGACAACAACGAACTCAACCCGAAGCTTTGAGGACCTTCGAGAGGATGAAAAGAAATAGTCTGCACAGGCAATCTTGACAAATGAGAATCCTCAAAATTCTTAGAAAACCGCAGAGCACGAAGTTTTCAAAAAATTTGTAGGAGGATAAACTTAGCGAAGGATGACGAATATTGAACACAAAGAAGCCGAAAGAAATACAATCGCTCATCAGCACTTGAATCCGCTAATTGGCTCTTAAGTAGTCCACAACAACAGTTTGAAAACGCATGGGTTTGAGAAATCACGTTTATTTAAAAGGTTAAGCCAATATGCAAGGTGTCGCGAGAAAATCACGTTTTTCCACATACTGAAGGATACTCGCTCACGAGCTTTATGACAACAGATGATGTACTCTTGATTTGAAACAACACATGAAAACGATCGCAAGCCGTTTTATCTAAAAAACACATGGGGAGAGAGGTTCCGCTTGTAAATATTTTGTTTGTGGCCGATTTTTTCTCACCCCTGAAGTTTTTTGTGACAGTTGGCACTGACAGAAAGACAAAATTGTTGCGTCACACAAAAAATATATTATAATGTAAACTACTGCAGCCTTGACCTATGGCAAGGATAGATCATAAAATAAAAACACGCTCCTTGTTTGACACTCCACCTCCCTCCCCCCAACCTCAAATTATATATTTTGGAACCTTTTTGTGACCACGATGAATTAAAACAGTAATTACTCATTGGTCTTTCTTTTCATCAACACTAATGACTGGTGAAGGGGGTTGTTTAGAAGTATGGGCATCAATATCATTTTCCTCTAACAAAAGGTTCCCTTGTTTTTTGCTTTCCTCTTCTCCCTTGCGCTATGCATAGTTCCTAATTGCATTACCGGAGCGGTCACAGAAGAAAAGAGTTTTGTTTTGGCCTTTTGTCTTGACATATTGTTTAAATAGAACGCACAGCACTTAGAGAGTCAGTGAGACTTAAGGCACCTTTAGGATCGAACAAGTCCATCAAACAAAACTCAGACGCAACATGTCACTTTACACTCTTAGCAAGGATTCATCTCTGCGTTAAGTTTGGAAGCAAGTGGTAGGCTACTTTATGCATATTTTCCAATATTGAGTCATTATTAATCCTGTTTATTAACTTAGTAAACTGCTGCATGGGGTAAGATTTTGAGAAATTTGCCTGCCATAATATTCGTGATTTATTGATCGTCATAACTAAACACTGTGCTTGTTTATGTTTTAGTTGATTTAACTTTAAACTTATAATTGCGTAGAATGGTATCTTTTGGCTTAATGTAACTCTTTGCAAATTTATTACTGCTACCCTCCCAAGATTAGCCCATGTTATAAATTGTATTCTTAAAAATTGGATCATTGGATAATGCAATTCAAGACTTTTTATTGGCCAAGCCATTATGGTATATGAGCCAATATACCATAATCTACAAATATGGTAAGCGTACGCGTCAGTTTAAAATCAAAAGGGAGCTAAAAAATCCGGTTTCTTCTCACAAAATAATAATTTCTTGAGGGCGTTTTTATAAAACAATTATTCCACTCGCGCTTGTAGGATATGAGATGATTATAGCCAGCTCGGCGCTACGCGCCTCGTTGGCTATCTATCATCTCATATCCAACGCGCGCTCGTGGAATAATTGTTAAATATAAAAATATGCATCGTTGCAACAAAGTAGTAGTAGTAGTTGAGGAAATCACTCGACGGTAGAGAAACTAACCATTTATTGAAACTACATCTTGAATGTGATCAGACAATGATTACCGCCGAAAGAACAGGCGATGCCAAGTCAGATTCTGACATGATCGGGCCACAGTTTCGTCAGTCCACAAGTAGCAGCAACCTTCTTGGTAACAAAACTGTCATATCTGTGGCACTCCTGGCCGTTTTTGCAATGTGTTGCTAATTACCAATCATGAATTGAGATTTTTAAGCTCAAACTGACGATTTTGGATCACAGGGGTAAGCATTTGGTTCAAGACCGAAATGTAACACTGGAAGTTTAAAACCTAGCTCCAGGTCACGCTTACAAGTTTTTAGCTTGTGTGCGCTCAATTCTATTCCTTCTTGAAATTTATCATTGCCACTATGGAAAGGAAATTTTGTTAGATGAGGGATTTTGCCATTGCGTAATAGCATATTTTGCAGTTGGCTGCTTAGTTGCCGAGCCGTTGGTCACGGATTTGAGGCCGAGCTAAGGGTCGAGACTGGAAAAACTAATTAACATGTTGACAGTGTAATTAGCATCTGAAAAAGAAAGTAGTATGCGTTACAAAAATGTCACCTTCAGCGGTATTTCTTTTCAAAGGCTTTTCAACTGAAGCCCACGATTGTAAATCGGACCACTGGGTGGCGAATCGTCAGTTAATGGAGCAAGGCTGTAGTCGGCCATTCCGTTGCAGACCTCATTGCTTTTAATTCGTGTGTAAAGAATTGCCAAGCTCAGCGTTAGTTTGGCTTTAACAGTATTCTGAAAGGCTTTTATTGAAAAAGTTTACAGTTTGCAGGTCACTCGACGAAGTGCATTTTCTTAACTTTATTGCTTATTTTCTTACAAGGATTCAAAACTTATCGTTAAACCGGAGAAAATGCCACTGAGCTACAGAAGGCGAGGAAGGTATGTTTATAAAATCAGCAACTTCTACTGTAAAAATTTTATTTCCATACCCTCCAAATCAAATGTGAAGTTTTTGAAAAACCCTTCTAGAGACGCGTAAGGCGATAAAACTTTGTCCCCTGAGTCTCAAGGCTAATCTTTCATAAGTTTAAACAAATCAGGTTCCATAAAGAGGGGACAAGTTTCTAAAGAAACTGTGGTGCTGCGTCGGTGGGGGGTAACAAGGTAAATTGGTAACATCAACGAAGTTGAAATTGTAAATTGGCCACCGTAAAGAATTAAAAAGCTGACGTTTCGAGCGTTAGCCCTTCGTCAGAGCCTGGGCTTTCTTCGTAAATTTGGAGCTGAACGAAAATAATTGAAGTCAGAGACATAGAGCAACATTTTAGGAAACTTCTGGGATAAAAAATGAACATAATTTCTATATTTTTGTTTTCATAAGTCTCCTTTTGATTACCAAACACAATTATGGCCTGCAATTTGAATCGTTACATAACTCGAGCGCCCCAACGAACATGAATACATCCTCTTGTGGGGAGGGAGGGGAGGAAGAGACAAATTTCTTTTGATGTCATCAGAAAATTTTTACCTTTACCACCCATACCTTAAAAGTCCATGTTGGGGGTCAGATTGATCAAAAGAAGCAAAAACGAAGAAAACGAGTGGAATCTGTCGAGCACTTATAAAAATTCCAAAGTGGCCCCGAACTTCCCTGTCCAGAGAACATATTGCTGTTTTCATCAAGAGCGCTGGAAAAAATTACTATTATAAATTGTTAACTTGGAAACCTGAAAACTTCTTGGGAAGGGGGAAACCGACGGATATACTCAATTCCCATAGTTTTCCCATCAAAGGATCTTGGTGGTCATTCGCTTCGATCCAAACCTCTGAAGCAGGGTTAGCGGGTTTCAAACGCGTTATAGGCCAGATGACTTGAAAGCGCCAACATGCTGCAGAAATAATTAACAATAAAAAAGACTTGCAAACTGAAATAGACTTACAGTTTGTAGGCCATAGCCATGCACTCTAGCTTTTTTGGTCACTGAGTTGAATTTATGTATGCAAATTTGACATTTGTTTTGGCAAAAATTATCCTTGAGAAGGTCTTCCTGTAATTTACCTTTTCATCCAAGAGAAGAAAGGATACTTTTATAGATCTATTGTCTTTTTTTCCCAGAGTAAAACTTTGTAAAGCAGAAAATAGCATTCATTTGTTGTTGGCGGAAATGCGTCATGACATTCTTGAAATATTTAACTTTCCTCCTTGAATTTTTTAGTATTATAAGCATTGCCAGCAATGGTGAGTTTCAATGGAAAGAAGGATTCGATCTGATGAACGTTGCTTTCAAACTTGAATCCAAGCCACTGAAGATTGACTTATCAGGCGCTTCACATAGTCACGTTGACCGTATGGAACGAGCTTCCCCGCGTCTTCGTTCTTGCAGCTCTTCTTCTGAATTTCAGACCGTGTTGGAAGCTTTATACGACCTCAAAATAAACGAAGCGAGCGCACAATCAAATGACGTCTCTACGAAATATTCCAACGAAAAAGGCGACTGGAGTCGTGTACCTGACAGGCGCCAAAGCTTAGTGGATCTATCACCTAGTAGTGCTGTAAGTGAGTTCAGTCGAGCACTTCCAATGACACATCGTAAATCTCTCCCATCTCTAGGCCCCGTGGCGGTAGACATGCAGTACACCGTGCCAAGTTCAAAATCATATCCCGGTGACTTAGCGAAGAATGTTGCTGGAAGAGAGTTAGATATTATACAAGAAATTCCAAGGAAAGGAAAACAAAGGCCCCATCATTTAGCAAAGATACCGATAAGACCAGAGAGTAAGAGGCGTCGGTCCTCATTTGGTGCGCAAGGCAGTACAGCTCCGTCAAAAACTACAGTTGTTCCTAAAACGAAGCAAAGAAGATCATCTTGTTCGAAATTTCCCGAAACCCCGTCCGTTTGGCGCGTGAAGGCACACAAAAGGAGCCTGGACATATATGATGAAGACGACAGACTTTACCCTTATTTTCAAACTCGTCGAAGTAGTTTCGTAGGATTTCCTACAGTTGGAGATCAATCACAAAATAGACAAAGTTTACTTCCGAAAATTGGGAGAAGGAATTCATTTGTACAAAACGATGACAATGATTAAACGAAGTTTCACGAATAAATTTGAACTAGAAATTTTGGCGAACAAACTGATCCAATTTGTAGAACTGATTTCATTTAAACAACAACAAACATATGAAACATATGTGTGAACTGCGGTTATGAGACGTATATGAGCACGATCCTTCGCAGTAAAGCACTATTTGAGCAATAGTGAAAATCAGACCTGAAAAAAATTTCAGGCCTTTACGGGATTCGAACCACTGACCTCTGCGATACTAGTGCAGCGCTCTACCAATTGAGCTAACAAGCCAACTGGGAGCAGGCCATCAAATTAATTCGACATAAACCCGTAGATGATAAATCAAACAACAACAAACATATGAAACATATGTGTGAACTGCGGTTATGAGACCTATATGAGCACGATCCTTCGTGCTCATATTTATCATCTACGAGTTTATGTCGAATTAATTTGATGGCCTGCTCCCAGTTGGCTTGTTAGCTCAATTGGTAGAGCGCTGCACTAGTATCGCAGAGGTCAGTGGTTCGAATCCCGTACAGGCCTGAAATTTTTTTCAGGTCTGATTTTCACTATTGCTCAAATAGTGCTTTACTGCGAAGGATCGTGCTCATATACGTCTCATAACCGCAGTTCACACATATGTTTCATATGTTTGTTGTTGTTTGATTTATCATCTACGGGTTTATGTCGAATTAATTTGATGGCCTGCTCCCAGTTGGCTTGTTAGCTCAATTGGTAGAGCGCTGCACTAGTATCGCAGAGGTCAGTGGTTCGAATCCCGTACAGGCCTGAAATTTTTTTCAGGTCTGATTTTCACTATTGCTCAAATAGTGCTTTACTGCGAAGGATCGTGCTCATATATGATTTCATTTAATTAGCTGTGTTTTTCTCTTTCTAAAGGTCAGTTCATAGCTAAGATTTTCAGCGAGAGAGAATACTTAATAGTTATAGCTACTAAGAAATTATAATTGAAGTGAAGGCCATAGGAAAAAAATCTTCCTCTACTGAGATTTAAACCCATTCATGAACAAAGCACTCGTAAACAAAATTTGACAGTTACTCTTGCCCACTTCTGCTACCAGGCCCAGACTCCTCGAGAAGAGCATTGGAATCGAAATTGGGCCGAAAATATATCATGTAAAGGAAATAGATGCTTTTTGTAATTTGCGTATTAAATTTGTAGTTTGAAAACAATTTTTCAAAGTGGCCATTTACGCCAAATTACTCGAGAAATTACATTAATAATATATGTAAAAAAAAAAGAAAAAAAATCAAATTAGTAAAAATTTTGACACCGCGCACTTTCGCACTTTCGCCCTTTCGCCCTTTAAAAACTCACATCAGTGTGAAAATTCCCCATAATGTTCTCTATACATTTCCTAAGGTGCTGACAAGGAGAATTTGCTCAACGATCGAGAGCTGCTTTGCATGAAAGCGTCCCTCGCAGTAATACACCCCACCTATCTAGTAAGTGGGAAAAGGTTCAGGCCCGTACGGGATTTGAACCCATAACCTGTGCGATACCGGCGCAGCGCTCAACCAACTGAGCTAACAAGCCAACTTTAGTTGGTGATACTTTTCTATATTCTTGCGGCTTGAAAGTTTGATTTAGGGGTGATATTGTACGGAGAAGTCAGATGCTGGTCAATCTTAGTGGGTTAGAGGGTTTATGTCATTTTATATAAATTCATTCCACTAATCGGTTGAAACGGATTATAATGTTTGTCAGATTCAAACTGTTACAGGGCTATCAATCAAGTCATTTCTCAATGTAAGTCTGAAAACGTGTGAAGATTGATTTTACACTATTCAAAAGTACTTCGAGGAGAATTTGGTATACAACAATATGCAGAGGCAAACTGTTTCAACGAAATCATCGTCAATCACGAAAGAAAGCCCTGCTTTTATAAGAGCTCGACTGCTGTTTTGAGACCTCAGGAGCACGCTCAAAGCGTAATTTATTCCTAATTTACACTCTCATGTAATATAGGCTACAAATTTGAGCCTATATTACATGAGAACTGCCTCAGTTTTCTTTAATTTCTATAAATACGATTTCAAAACTCCTTTCAAAGGTTTCGCAAATTATTATCAAAGAGGGAGGTTTCGAATAGGCGGGATGAATATTAATTGCGCGATGAAGCGATGAAGTAAAACTGACAGCATGTCTACGTTCGAGTACTGTCTTGATTTAATCTAGAATGCGCCTTTAAAAATAATTTTTTTTAGAACCAGATCACTCCAACTATGGGATTTATAATAATGTTCAATTTGCCAAAACATACATCGTAGATAAAACTTGTACGTGCGCTTTCGTTTAATTAATTGACATCGGTGGAAAATATGAGCGCACTTGGCACAGATGACTGGTTATTCATTTTTTCCTTTTGTTCGCTGTCCGGTAAAACCAGGTAGTTAAGCCTATAAATCCAAAATCTGCCACAAGGATAAAAGGCTGATGGGTCAGTAGACCTTAACAATGATATTGAAGAGGTTTAAAAATCAATACCAATGGTATTTTATCAATTAACTGAAATGTCTTGGTCTGTATGGGAAAAAGCTATAAATTTCTGACCACTGCATGTCTTCAATCTCGTGTTTCTTAGTTTTTGCAACGATTTTGAAACGAGTGAGGTTATTTCATTATGAGTGGGAACTTTTAAGAGATGGATGACAGACACAAAACCTTGGGGGAGCTAGTTTCAGCTTTTGAAACAAGATACGAAAAAGTTGTAGTCCAACTAAACGAGCTTGACGGACTAACAGCCGGCGCGAATTCAGGAGCCTTTGCAGAGATTGATCAAGGATTTAGAAATCAAGGAGAAAAAACACGCCATTCATGCCACGGAAATCTGATCGGTCATGCAATATTGTCGAGAAGAGCTTCGGTTGAATTACCGCTTACCAAAAAGTATAGTCGTTCACGAGAAGTCAATGATAATTCATTCGTGTGTACTGAAGGATTCACATACCAAAGCAGAAAGAAATGTCAGCACCTGGGCAGGAACCAATTCGAACGGTAAGAGGGATGACTTTAAATAGTTCAGTTGCGCCGTATTTTTGTTGTAATAACTCGGATCGAATTATTTTTAACGCTTGCCAATCTTTCAAATTTTAGCTGACATTCAATGATGCCCCGGTCGCTGACTTTCTTGAAGAGCTAGGGTCGTACCTAGAGGGTCATCTCGCCCAATTAGATGTAGTAAGTATAAGTAATTTATATAGTAGGGGCTATGGATTTAAAGATAGTCATATAATAGATGATATATATACGTATTATATCGCGATGTTTGTTCAGGAAAAATGAATAACTTCGCCAAGAATAGGCGCGAAATATTCTCAGTTTTCGTGTCACGCAAGTAAAATATAAAATCACCGGCCACCCATGGAGCATTTTGCAACTTACTCGAAAAAACTTGTCAATCAAAATACCAATGTTGCGGTCGACGTATGCACAGCTGCCTAACAGACATACAATACTTAGTAAAATCGGTATATATATAGATATTAAAAAAAAAAAAAAAAGCATTCAATTATTTGTACTCATTTTCAGGAGAGGCCGCCGGCAGATTACCTTGTTCGTTGGTAAGTTGTGTTTTCTGATGTTTTTAAAGCTGAAGTTTGCGAAGCTTGGTGCTTCATTTAAGTTCAATGTTGATTTTACAGGGATCGGATGGTGCTGCTCGCAGCCAGATTCGTAAGTGATCAGCCCACAATGCGGGATTTGCTGGAAAATGGTAAAATCATTTTCTTTTTAAGCTCGGCGAAAATAAGTCTTTAAAACACAAAATATCTCGTAATTTTGTGGCAACAATGTTTTACATCGACATGCTGCATTTTTTTAAATAAAAGACATACTTGTCTAATTATAAAATCACGAATTTACTGGTCTTCACTTCCGTAGGTTCGCAGACAAAGAGCGCCACTCCTAGTGAAAGAAGAGACGAGGAGAGTGAAAAGAGAAACAAGCCCGCAAGAAACTAATTTGATTTGCATTGGGCGAGTGTAAATTGAAATTTGGAGATTAAAAGTGTATAAGTTGAAGCTGTGTTTATTATAGTTGGTCAGTGACTTTTATATTATTTGGTGGCTCCTAAACGAGCCGTTTTTTTTTACGGGACCTACCCAACGGTAAGTCACCGAACTGTACTCTACTTATTGACGACTCTGGGTTTTGCCCAAGTTAGCCTTGTACGCTCCTTGGGCTTCTTCTGGGCTTCTTTATTCCGCTCTCGGTAGAATGAGACCTTCAGTAGAGTTGACCCGTAAACAATCCTCTGCACCACATCTTTACAAGCGACGGGTGCACCATTTCCGCCCTGACAATGCAAACACCTGGAATGATCATAAAATACTTTCCTTCGCTCTAATAGAGCTAACTCAACAGGCTTGCCGGGCTGCAACCGACAAGTAGTTGAAGTTTTGAAAGTATTTAATGACCATCCAGCAGGCATTATCGTGTCAAGCTCGTGAACACGCACTGAAAATTTAGTCGCTCGCAAAAGATTTGGTGCTGAAGGCAGCCCACTGAACAACTCTCTGAAAGTCTCGGGATCCATCGGCTTAGTTGCGGAGACACGTCTCACGATGCTTGTTGACGGTGGTTTCTTCATCTTCAACTTTTCGGCGATAAGAACGCTCAAGGTCTGAAGCAAGCCAGGGTTACCTTGGTTTCGAGTGCGAAACACTTTCCTCAGGTACTCGTTCGTGTCCTCGGCGTCCACCCAAGAGTCGTACTTTCTCCCATAACCGCGTCAGCGAACAAGAAACTGAACACGATTATCGGCATCTGCGCGTTTGTCAAGTACTTTGGAGACTTCGTAAAACTTACTCATAGTGTTAGCGTTACGCTCATTCGCAAACTGTAGAAAGCGATTTCTGACTCCGGATAGGGTTTGCGAGCCTTTTTATGCTATTGTTGAACTTTAGAAGAATAGCCTTAATTAGTCTGCTCGCTTGCCGCCTCCCTCTATTTATAAACGTTGCCTAAGTGTGACTACAACAGGTCACTACAATAATAGGCAGAGAAAAACGCTCTCTTTTTAACTTTTGTAGTCGCATGGCAGGTTTTAAATGGCGTTAACGAAAATGAGGGAAGGGGAAAAAGCGGAGGGATAAAGCCTTGTTTCACTGTTAGAGTGCTAAGTTTTGAGCGAAAGACGAAGGAAAAGTGAGGTCACTTATACGTAAAAAGGTGTGAAGTCACACTTTCTTTGTTCCCTTTCGGTTTGCGGACGTGTTTTCTTTTATCTTCATAGCGCTGAAGAATCTAAACTGCCGGCACGCAGGCAGTTAATTAATAGCGGTAATTTTTAGGATCATTTTCTTACTGTCCGCCCTCCATGTATCTTAAGCTGGCGCCAAATTTTTTACTCATATTGCGCGTTATAAAATGGAGTTAAGGAAAATGAGCGAAAGGGAAAAGCGGAGGATTTCAACTTTCTTTCACTGTTAGAGTTCTTAGCATGATAACGCGCCAACTTAACAGACACTTCTGATTCGACTGTGAACTAGCGGTTTTTTATTCAAATACAAATGACTTCCAAGTTTGATTGCTAAAGCACCACTACTCTTCTCAGTAGACTGCTACACCCACGAATTTTTTTGCCGCCTTGAGCTCTAGAGTAACGTTTTTAAATGAACATCACGTAATACGTCAAAGTCAAGTGCATTTCAATGTACTACGTGTTTGATTTCACAACATTACTTTTAAAGCGGTAAAAAAATTCGTTGGGCTCAGCGGTCCACTGGGAAGAGTAGTATCGTGGCCAGTAACATTCTCGGCCCAATAGCCGTTTTCGCTTCTCTTAGCCGGCTCAGGCTAAGAGAAGCGAAATGGGCTTTGGGCACGAGAATGGGCCCGAAAAAGATCAAATGACTTGTATAAGTTGTATTTAGCCTAGGAGAGTTTGAATTCAGGAAGAAAGTGCAGTTGTAATGGTTCCCGAGTGTCAGAATAGTTTCAATCAACTTTCAGAGTCGCTTTATTAAAGCTATTATGCGTTGTTTTTCGCTTACTTATCGTCCAGACCTCGCTCTTCTTGACGCAAACTTCCCCACCCCACCCCTTTTAGATGTGTCTAGGCTGCAACAATCATTACCACAACCTCCCCCACAAAGGCTGTGTTTGTAACACTAATCGCTTCCGAAGAAATTTAAATTTCGCGCTCGGTGAGCTGGCTACGCGTCGGTGATTACTAACCTTTGTCTTGCGAACAAAAAAACCCTTTTCCTTCAAACAATAGATAAGGACATATAAGGAGCGAAAGCTTGACTTATTGTCCAGCTAAAATCCTAACCAAAAGTTTGAAAAATTTTGACACCGCGCACTTTCGCACTTTCGCCCTTTAAAAACTCACATCAGTGTGAAAATTCCCCATAATGTTCTCTATACATTTCCTAAGGTGCTGACAAGGAGAATTTGCTCAACGATCGAGAGCTGCTTTGCATGAAAGCGTCCCTCGCAGTAATACACCCCACCTATCTAGTAAGTGGGAAAAGATTCAGGCCCGTACGGGATTTGAACCCATAACCTGTGCGATACCGGCGCAGCGCTCAACCAACTGAGCTAACAAGCCAACTTTAGTTGATGATACTTTTCTATATTCTTGCGGCTTGAAAGTTTGATTTAGGGGTGATATTGTACGGAGAAGTCAGATGCTGGTCAATCTTAATGGGTTAGAGGGTTTATGTTATTTTATATAAATTCATTCCACTAATCGGTTGAAACGGATTATGATGTTTGTCAGATTCAAACTGTTACAGGGCTATCAATCAAGTCATTTCTCAATGTAAGTCTGAAAACGTGTGAAGATTGATTTTACACTATTCAAAAGTACTTCGAGGAGAATTTGGTATACAACAATATGCAGAGGCAAACTGTTTCAACGAAATCATCGTCAATCACGAAAGAAAGCCCTGCTTTTATAAGAACTCGACTGTTGTTTTGAGACCTCAGGAGTACGCTTAAAGCGTAATTTATTCCTAATTTACACTCATGTAATATAGGCTACAAATTTGAGCCTATATTACATGAGAACTGCCTCAGTTTTCTTTAATTTCTATAAATACGATTTCAAAACTCCTTTCAAAGGTTTCGCAAATTATTATCAAAGAGGGAGGTTTCGAATAGGCGGGATGAATATTAATTGCGCGATGAAGCGATGAAGTAAAACTGACAGCATGTCTACGTTCGAGTACTGTCTTGATTTAATCTAGAATGCGCCTTTAAAAATAATTTTTTTTAGAACCAGATCACTCCAACTATGGGATTTATAATAATGTTCAATTTGCCAAAACATACATCGTAGATAAAACTTGTACGTGCGCTTTCGTTTAATTAATTGACATCGGTGGAAAATATGAGCGCACTTGGCACAGATGACTGGTTAGTCATTTTTTCCTTTTGTTCGCTGTCCGGTAAAACCAGGTAGTTAAGCCTATAAATCCAAAATCTGCCACAAGGATAAAAGGTTGATGGGTCAGTAGACCTTAACAATGATATTGTAAGAGGTAAAAAATCAATACCAATGGTATTTTATCTTTTAACTGAAATGTCTTGGTCTGTATGGGAAAAAGCTATAAATTTCTGACCACTGCATGTCTTCAATCTCGTGTTTCTTAGTTTTTGCAACGATTTTGAAACGAGTGAGATTATTTCGTTATGAGTGGGAACTTTTAAAAGATGGATGACAGACACAAAACCTTGGGGGAGCTAGTTTCAGCTTTTGAAACAAGATACGAAAAAGTTGTAGTCCAACTAAACGAGCTTGACGGACTAACAGCCGGCGCGAATTCAGGAGCCTTTGCAGAGATTGATCAAGGATTTAGAAATCAAGGAGAAAAAACACGCCATTCATGCCACGGAAATCTGATTGGTCATGCAATATTGTCGAGAAGAGCTTCGGTTGGACCAGTGTATGATTCCGCAAGAAGAAGTTCAATGGCGGGCAGCCAGCACTTTCCAGTTCTGCCCTCATCAAAACTCCCAAGGATTCCTGTGTGGAGAATGTCAAGTGATCATACGGGGAGCGGGCGAGATTTTGTCCAAATTCATCAGGAGACCTTAACGAATTTCAACAATGCTCATCAAACTGCTAAGTCAGAGTTCAATCTTAAAAATGTGCGCGACATAGGTCAAACGGCGTTGAAAAGAGGTAGTTTTCCTCGGGAACAAGATAGGTCCTTTGGCTACCAGCGCGTGCCAGAAGAGGATGCCCCAAGAGGACGGAGGGGGAGTTGGAGTTCGGTAGGAATGAAGTCGAGACCAACCAGCTGTCGGGACACGTCGAGATGGCGAACCGGACTACACAGGAGAACTCTGAACATAGATGATGACGATGACGACGACGACGATGATTATCGGGACCTAAATAGGTCAAGAAGTAATTCAAGTTCTTCTAGATTTTCGAGTATTTCAAACCTTTTCTAACTTTGGGAAGTATCAGTTAAATGAATGGGCTTGCCACACCTAACTTTCCAATAAGCACGGGGCCGGAAACATGAGAGTAACCGTCATGCAGGCGCCCTAGATTAACCTCTGGGTTTGTGACTTGACGTCTTCCGAGTAGATGATTGTATGCCGCTGGAACAGATTAAGACTGTTTTTATTTTAATTCTTTCATATAAGCCCGTGATGCAGAAACAGCTGCACGTTGGCCATGGAGCCTGGAAAACGGTTCACAATCCCGAGGCTTAAGTTAAGTCTTGAATATTGCGATAAGTCAATTGGGGAACAGTTCATTCAGAATCTAATCAGTGAGGAAGGGGATCGGACTTCGAACTATTTCCATAGCTATAGAGACAAATTGAAGAAGACCTAGAAAGACATCATATAGTGATGAGGCAGAATATCTAGACGCTTCGAAGTTAAAACTGACTTCGAAAACTCCATTGTCACGTAAATATTTTCAAAGGTCATGACCTCTTGGAGTCAAAGAAGAACTTATTTTGACTAACTTAAGTCTATGGTTACCATGATGACAATCTTGTTGGTACGAACGCGAAGACACATATCCCGAAAGTGGGTACCATTGTTCGTCTAAGCAAAAAGATGGTAGCATTAGTTGATAACAATGAATGTGGAAAAGGGAAGTTCAAATAGGTTCCCTCTTAACTTTAATGAACATGAGCCTGCTTTGCTTGCACTGAGACCAGGCTTTAGGTACAGATGCGTTTGACTGTGTCTAAAGATATTTCGGATAAGGAACTAATTGCAAGATTTTAATTCTCTTCTGAATGAATTTAACTATTCGTCATTGTTTTAAAAGTTCCTCACTAGGCATCTAAATGGCCTGAAAAATCTACGAATAAAACTCTTCGAAAAGAAAGATTTAAAATTCCGATAATTACTTAATAATCTCAAAGTAAGATATCTTGCTTCGATGATCAGGAGTGTCAAATGCGTTTCACGTTTCGTAAGTGTCCCTTGACCGGTATCCAGTTATAATTTAAGTCTCTGTTCCAATTTTTTCATTTACCAGCTAACGTTTTTGAAGAATGTACACCTCATGTAAGGAACTATCATCTTTCTCATCCTCTCCAATGTTCAAACTCTCGTCTTCTTTTTCCAGTTCCTCCACGCAATTTTCCTCGAAGCTGTTCCTGGAGGTGGGCTCGAGATTTCCCGTTGTCCACGTGTTCAAACGAACAGAAAGCGTGTCCGAACTTCGACGCAAAGGCACCCATCTTGAATCGCTCCTCGACATGTTCGAAGCAGGTCGACTGCCTGGTAATTCCATTCGACTTTCGGGCCTCATTTCCTTCTCTTTCGCTCGTTCTGCCTGATGCTCTTCCTCCCTCTTGTTAAGGAGCTTTCTAAACGCGTAATAAGCCTTCGACAAGCCGGTAATTGCATTGTTATTGTTGATATTTTTCTCATGGATGTCTTGAACATGGGTGGACCACGCGTGACCATCAAGGTGTAGTTTGTCTGCTTTTCTATTCTGACTTGCCACTTTTATACTTGCTCGAGATTGAAGGGCTGGTCTTGTAGTCGAAGCAGGAGTATCAGATGAAGTCTTCCTTTCAACCGAAGGACTTTCCACCGTCGAATCATTTCCTCTAAAACGCACAGTCTTACTTTGTTTCCTCTGATCATTAGGCTGACTATTCTGCTTTTTCAAAGCCCATATTCCTGCCTGAACTCTCTGAGTGGCGGATGGCATTCGAATATCGTCGTACCTACTAAATTGCACCAGGGCAGTCTTCCTTTTACCCACTATGCGTTCATTCTTTACGTTTGAAGACCTAGAGCTCTGGCTTATCTTTCTGCCAGCTTTGGTTTTCGCCGTGTCGCTTGACTCGGCATCTAGTGTTTGTAACTGACTCTCGTATCGGAAAGCTTCCTCATCAAAAACATCTTCGTCGTCATCATTTTCTTCGATAGCTCGAAATGCCCTGCGGCGACAACATTCGCATCTTTTCAATACATTAACATTAATAGAACGAAGTTCCTTCACAGACTTGCATTTGTGAGCGTAGCCATGAACTGCCTCCATAGATTTCTCCCCAAAACTAGCTTGTGAATGTTTCTTTTGTGGAGCGGGTGTCGAGGATAAAACATCTATTCCTTGTTGGGCCATTATCGCCTTTCTGGAATGGAAAATATGCGCTAGTTCTTTATACAGTTGGTTTTTCTCGGTGTAGGACTCCTTTAAGTAAGAGCATCGCTCCCTCTCCACTTGTTGCTGAATCAGAGCAATTCGTCGGCCTGTCTGACGATAAATTCGGAACACATCTTCGCTCATCGAGGTGGATCTCTTTAAACTGGCATGTTTTTGCATTTGAAGAAAGGCAATTGAGCTCTGTAAAGCTGTATCTCGAGAAGCCATCGTCAAACTCTAACGTAGTTTTCAATCAGAACAATATTCTTCAAGTACTGTTCGTACAGTTCTGTGATTTATTTTTCCGTGCGCACTTCAGAAGTTTTTATAAAGCAATAACAAACTTTATGTTTGCTATAGGATATAACTTTCAAATTGCTCTTGTACGGATGTTCTACGGACTTCATTAAGCTATGACTTCTTTAAACTTTTTTTGTCTAGCTCCGTTGTTGATGGCTTCGTTGAGAATACCAAATTAAAGCAAATGACGCAAGGGCCAAACCGGTGCCAGATGACGATTTTAAAGACATAGCCCGGGTCTACATATAGATTTTTTTGTAAATTTTCAGCGTTCGTGAAATCTTAGTAATCTTTGAAATACTGCACCAGTTCAGTTTTGTTTTGAATACGGCCTCTTGCTAAATAATGAGTTTACCCTCGGACCAATAAATTCAAATGAAGCAAGCATAAGTGATTCCCAAAGGAGTATCAAACTGATGAAAAACGACTTAATGAAGGCTTAAATGAGATTAACAGAAGAGAACTTGTAAGCTTTGTGAACACGTTCTCTTTGTGTTCAGCTCATCTTTGCTCAATCGGTGTTTACGGTAGCCATAGTTACAAGTCAACTATTCCGCAATATACATAACAATTTACAAACAAGACTCGCTCATAACTGTAAAAAGTAAAGAATAAAGGAAAATATTGACTCGTTTAAGGTGCATATGACACGAAATTTTTTTCTCTTGTTTCTTGTAGTTGGATATCTATAGAAAACGTTTCGAAGCTTTAAAAGAGCTGGAAAAATGTAAAAAACATTTTTTTTTTGCTTTCAAAATACGTGCAATTTGCCTTCAAATTTGTCCCGGAGACTGGGACCTAGTTTATCACCGTAGAAGTTATTCATGACGTCACATTGTGTACCTTTGCCGCGAAGGTTTGTTGTCGCTAAGAGGATTCTGCAGTACTTCGTAGTAGATAGATAGTGCATTGAAAGGCAAAGATGTCGAGTGATTCTAATGATTCCTTTGAGTCCGACTCTTCTGAAAGTTCCATTGACTTCGAAGAATCTGGACACACAATGTGACGTCACGTGCGATTTTGGCCGCGCGATGACCGGGACAAATTTGAAGGCAAATTGCGTGTATTTTGAAAGCAAAATCAATGCTTTTTAGAATTTTCCAGCACTTTTAAGGCTTCGAAACGTCTTCTATAGATATCCAACTACAAGAAACAAGAGAAAAAAATTTCGTGTCATATGCACTTTGAAGCACGCTAGTGCATTACGGACCATGAGTTGTGGTTTGCATACAACTTTCAGTTCTTCGTTGAAATATCATCATATGTGTAAGGTTGCATGAATTCGGCTAAAAGCTGTCTGGAAAGCTAGCTCTTTCATAAACTAATGCTTCATTGAATCTTAATAAATGAGATTAAAGGATGATATATCTATATCAAAATCTTTAGATAAAGAATACCCGTACTTCTTTCCAGTTATATTGATACATGATTGAATAAAAGAGGACGTTAATGAGGATTTTTGAGACAACATCCAAATCACGATCGAGAATACGTTGAGAACTATTTTTGGGGGGTTTTGTTGAGACAAAGGGCTTTAAGTTATAAATTTATTCGTGTCACTCTATATTTAATGGAATTTCAGGTTCATGCAAGCTTACTGTTTGGACAAGTGTATCATTGGTTCAAAAACTTTAAACAATAGACAAAATCTGGAAAACCAATTTGCTTTTATCTGCTTTACTGACTTTTTGTTATTGTTTATCATCATCTTTAGCAATTTTTAAGGGCTCTAAATGAAGAAAGAATTTTCTGAGGTTAAAAAATCATAGTAGGAAAATACGAAGTATTGCGTTCTTTTCCAACAACCTTTAGCACCAGTCTAATTAACTGGTAGGGATGATTTCTTACGATTTCAGTTTCTCGTGTTGATTATAACACAACCGGACGACGTAATCCTCTAAAAGATTCCGACTTCACATTATTCCAATTCAAGATGGCGAAGACAATGAAAGCTTTGGTTAATTGTACTATTTGCCTTTCAAACCGAGAAGTTATTTTCTTTTGTTGAATTAGACTTTATAGAGCAAACGAAAACAGCGAGCAAATACAGGTACAGCTGCTGAAATCAATTGTGTTCAGCAAGCAAGAAGAGTGAATAACTACTAAATGAACGATGTAGAAGGGTCTGTGTTCAATTGAACGGAAGGAAATGAAGGCAAGTAGCGCGTGTTAGCGAGATTATGGTGCCCAGAATTGCTTCCAATCGCTGAACAATCCAAAATCGTCAAAACAATGACATAAACAGACAATGAAACAAAGGATAATGAAGTATGCAAGCATCAAGAGAGAGCTATTTACACAAACATAAAGACTGAGTAGGTACTGCGTGTGCACTTGCAGCTGATCTCTGCAAATATCTTCCTCGACGGAATCATTTTACTGTTTAGCTACAGTTGCAAGATACTCAGCTGTGGGTATGACTTATCTTGGCTAGTATGTAAGACAATTATACAAAGTGAAAGCAACACGTAAATGAAATATCAAACTGGCATAGTGCTATCCTCCGGCCGTTGAAAGCGACCACGCAGTTGTTGACCGTCTAGAATACGCCAGCTGGAATAATGCCTTCTGGTGACAATTCCGGAAAAGAAAGGCAATCCGTGTATGAGAAAGCTTTGGTAATTAGCCACGAGGGAGAAAAAAAATTGTCACTTCTCAAGAAAGATCTTGACTACTCGAAATTACAAACCTACATCTCTTACAAGCAAGAGGAACGAGAGCTACGGAAGGAATTGTTTCGAATCAAACGGGAACAAATCAGTCTGGCGAAAGAAGCAAAACAGCGACAGCGAGACAACAAAAGTATCGACGACATCGCGAAAGAAATGAAGGCAACAAATCCCGGAAACAGAGGTGCTACAGCTATCCAGCTTGAGAAAAAGTTCTCGTTGCCGCATATAAACTGCACGCAAAATAACGTGCCAATGATTTTGCGGCGAAAATTGTCACATGAGTCTGAATATTTCACGTGGACTTTCGGGCTTCCAACGGTTGAAAACGCAGTGAAAGCGTTAAACCCGTCGGACGGTTATCAAAAGAAAAAAGGAAAAGGTGAAAATAAAGGAAGAAGCTATGGCAAAAGAAGTGAAGGGAGCGATAGCGAGGGGAGAGCTCGGGCGAATACAATTCACCGCATCGTATACAACGTTCCTGTCTCTGAGCAAGGGAAAAACAACTCCACCTTGCCTCCTATTAATGCAAAACTTCCGAAAATTAACGTAGACGTTGGTCGGGACAAAGGAACCGTCTCCAGTAGCAAACCCACTGACAGCTTGAAATTGCCAAAAATTTAATTAATATAACGGTTTCATAAAATGAAACGGTTTATGAATGAAAACTGTCGTGTTAAAAAGAGAGAAATTTCTTTAAAAATAACTGATTTCGGGCAAATTAACAATCCTTCTATCATAGCATTTTTGCCGTAGAAGACGGGATACAACCTCGTGGTACGCAGATGCTAAGCATCACCTAAATAACAAAATCCGATCCACACATGAAAGTCTTTTTTCTGTTCCCGCAACAGCTCTGTGAACTAAAAAGTGCCAACAGCTATGTAAGGTATCTGAGGGTAGGAATCTTGACAAATTGAACCTTATGATCTTTTTAAGTCAAAGCAACCATCATGTAAGATATGTACATTGAACCAATTTAAGAATGAAGTTATAAACCAACATGTACCGGTGTATCGACTGATTCCATTCTTCTTTCTTCTTATTTCTCCCTACGTGTGACTTCAAGAAAGGTCCGTCATAGCTACAACAACAACAAAAACAACCTTTATTTATTCTAATTTCTAATGACTATTTTAACAAATTGGATATGCCCACAGGTAGCTAGCTAATCGAGGTGGGTCATGTCTTAACTAAGAAAAAAAGTTGGTAGACAAGTTTACAGAAATCAGGAAATTAATTCGAGAGAGTATACAGGTTTACAGAAATCAGGAAGTTGAATAAAAAGAGTAGGTATAAAAACAAAGATATTACAAAAATACAGCTACAGATGGTTTATATTTTAATTACAGCCGATTACTTACCGCCTCCTTAAAAAGCTTTTCCATGGACGTCAACAACTTCCCTACATATCATCATCTTCTATACAGAATTAATTTTACTTAATTCGTACAAAATCTCGTCAAAAACAATATAGTGCTCCGTTTTAAAACTTATCTACGTTGTATCGGTCTTGCCTCTATGTCTATATTCTTATTTTCCCGCCTCATCTCCAGTGCTCACGCGACCTTCTTTTTCGCGCCACCCGCGCGCGCTTTTCTCTGCCCTAAAATATTATGTTACCCTTATCGTCCTCACTGTTCTTGTCACCAATTATAACATAACCAAAGTAAAGCGCGCGCTCTGATTGGTCAATTTAGCGTCCCCCATTTACCCATGGGTGTACGCTGCTGACGTGAGCAACTGCAAAGACCATTTTTCCGCGCGCGCTTGTTTTTTCTGGTCGCGTAAGATTTGTTAAATAAAAGGGAACTCTTTAGCTACAATGTATCAATGTTATGTTATAAAACAAATGGTAAACACCACAGCGTACACTATTGAGTTATGGATGCACTTGGGAGGTTTGCTAAGCACTCAAGAAGCTAGAGTCGCTCTCGGCTATCGCCTCGAGCGACTCTTACGCTTCTTTCGTGCTTAGCAACCTCCCGCGTGCATCCATAACTCAATAGTGTACGCTGTGGTGTTTACCATTTGTTAATTATCAATAATCTCCCTTTATACTGGTCTTCATACTCGTTAATGACGACTGATTCCCCACCCCCTTTCTATTTCTTGAAAACCCCATGATCCCCTCGAAGATAGTCTAAACAATGTATAACACTAGCCCCAATTGACCAAGGTTAGGGATGATAGCGAGCGAATGTGAAGTGCTAAAATGACCCAGCAGGGGGGAGGAGAGTTTTTCACCCTCCAATATTTAATTTGCAATCAAATATCTAATTAGCGCAGTTCGCCTCTTTCGTTCCTTCGTTCTTTGCTCGACTGGGTTAGGATTCCGATTTATTTCGTCCAACTAGTTTTTTTACTTACTTACTTGTCATTGTACTGCCAAAGTAAAACTATACTGGAAATATATGAAATGTATTATGAATCAACAAGACGATCTAAGATCGTAAGTCGGGCTACACGCTTTAAGCTTTAAGTTGGACTGATATCTCAACTCGTGTATAAATCTGCCCTTTTTAGACGCCTGTTGATGCCCATGTTACGATGGAATTTATTTCCTTGGTCAGCTATGCAACATAGGGTTCTGGAATTCCAATAACTACAAGACTTTGCAACTGACTAGCATATGCATAAAGCCCTACTGAAGAGCATTGTTTACAAGGGCAGTTGTGTTCTTCTCTCAAACTGTTCACTGCAGTTTTTTCATATGTACTAATCTGCACTCCTCTGAGTTCATAATTGTCACTGAGGGAGCGTATAGTCTAGAAATACTTGTATAGTCTAGAAATACTGTACTAAGCCCCGAATAGATGGTACTTCTAATAGTACAAATGTACCTGAGGGATGGCTTCTAACATATTTGTCTATTGCATGATAATCAAATATCTTATAATTAACAATTATTCCACTCTCGCTTGTTGGATATGAGATGATAGATAGCCAACGAGGCGCGTAGCGCCGAGTTGGCTATAATCATCTCATATCCAACAAGCGAGAGTGGAATAATTGTTTTATTAAAAAAACGCCCCCAAGATATTAGACAAATCTTCTCGACTTTATTTTGTGAGAAGAAACCGGATTTAACACTGTACAGAAATTAGATTATGGTATATTGGCTCATATACCATAATGGCTAAGCCAATAAAAAGTCTTGAATTGCATTATCCAATGATCCAGTTTTTAATAATTCCCATTATCAGTATGATGGATACTGACAACAACACATTCTATTGTCAGAATAAATGAAGAGTAATTTTTTGACAAGAGGGATTCAAAAGCCCTGTCTATAGACACACTGTACTGATATCCCTTAATTACTGAATCACAATGACGTAGATTACCAGTGTAGCTTTCCCTATAATTAAGCTGATAATTTTTCTCAGACAAAGCAATCATCGACAGTGATTCTGTTTGCATTAAATACATCTACCCTGTACATTGTGACAATGTTGAATACAATTGATTACCCTCTCCAAAATTTGTACCAGGTCACTACAGGTGTGTATTCCTTTTATCTTATCGTAAATCTAATATCATAGGTGACAAATTACACCTTAATTTTGGCGTGAAATTCCAGCGTTAATTTTTAACTTCACATGTAAAATTACAAAATTGCCATGGTAACATCTCTTGTATCTCGATCGGAGGCGATGGCGTCGAGATTTAAGAAACATTTTAAAACATTTGAAACATTATTAACAGGCACGAAGAATTCGAAAGGTATTTTTTGTCAAGAAACTCAGAAAATTACGAACTTTAACAATAATGTATGCTTTAAACGAAAACTATATTCTTCTTCAACGGTTCTCGGTTTTCGATAGAATAAACCAGTAAAAACAATTACGGTTGTGAACGTAATTTGTCTCCCGCGATATTAAAAGGTAATCAAATGGTTTTCTTGTGAAATTAGGAAATAAATTCACTCGCCTCAATGCTCGGGAATTATCAGAATTTTGACAAAACGCGCGTGAAATTACTTCCTAATTTCACTCGTCGCCATTTGATTACACATACAAGGCAATCAAACTCATAGCAACACATTGTTTTCCAGCATTTGACCAAAGTACATTATATCACCTTGACTATATGGTGCCTTGATTGTTAGAGTAGGATTACGATCGAATCGTCGTAGGACATGATACTCGATCACCTTTGTTAATATTACAACGATTAACAAACATCGCAGAACGAGACCTGAATTCTTTTGCATAATTATGTTATTTCTTTGGCAACATCAATTTTTTTTGTAGACACAGAGCTGATTCGTCACACTTTTGTTGTAACATGGCGCTACTTTGTCCAATACATCATTATATCCGACACCTCGTTGTTTAGCACCAAACAGACATTCCTGCGCAACAATATGCGAATATAATATACGCACAAAAGCGACAAAACTAATGGAACAAATAGAAAAATAACAACTGATAATGTACTCTGTTTAAGCAAAAACAACAAATGTAAGCTTGTCACGACAAAGGTCATATAAATATAATAACTGCGTTTATCCTCACTCCGATGTAAGTCCAACATGGCATCTTTGTTGTCGTTTGACAGAGTTTGATCACGAGGCACCTTGTCTTTATCAGCAAATGTTCGTCCGTCACTCTGTCCACATTTAGCTCATTTGATTTCTGGTTTTATTACATCCATTTTGAAATCGCTGGTAGTCCCTGTAATCTGATTGGCTCTAATTGGTGCGATTTATTCACGAATTGCACCTTTTTTTGCTCTAAATCGCATCATTTTATGCTTGACTGAGTTTTTGACACATGATGTCAAAGTCTTTCTGTTTTGCGTACGAAGTAAGATTAAAAGCGTTTCCGGTTCCGCTTTTTATTTAAAAACCGGCTCAGTACTGCATCAATAAAATATTTGTCCTGTATTTGGGCCATTTCAAAATGGATGTAATAAAGTGGTAATTGAACCTCGTGTCGCGCAATTTTGGTCTGAAATCATACTTGTGATTTTAAAATCGAACTCGCGCTATACACTCGTTCAATTTTGAAATCACGCATAAGATTTCAGCCCAAATTGCACTCTACTCAGTTCAATTATCATTATTAATTCTAGTGAGACCTTCGCTAAATCATCTGATTCTTTTGCTATTTTGAGTTCGCGGAACGACCCGTTTCGAAATATACGCTTATTACACGCGCCATCTTTTAAAGTGGGTCTACCGCGAACGGTGTGTGGGTCTGTATGATTGAACGTAGAAAAGATGACATCATTTGGACACATTTGCAGTATTTCCCATTGCACGTGACTGAGCTTTGTGGAGAAACCCGAGGGTAAACCCAAAGTCGGTCGCCCGACGAATTCTCCATTTTCACATTACCCAAAATACCTTGCGCCTTGGGGGGTAACTTTGGAGCCCTAGTTACAAGCAAAATGGCGGCTCCAACCAAACAAACGGATTTAAAGCTACCAAATTGTTATAAAGATGCTTCTAAACTCACGAAACCAAAGCTTAAGGAAGTTTGTAGAGCTCTCTCTGTAGATTTTGAGAAAAAATATCGGGAAGAAAGCGCTCGTAAACATTGTTTGCAACGCTTTAAATCTGTCAACATCATCCACGACCGCTACAAAGACCGAGAATCAGTCAGCTTGCTGGACTTTACCAACCATAGCTTATCTACAGAAGCAAAAAGAATGGAAGAAAGACTTAACAGGCATACCAATGCTCATGGATGAGTCAATGGTCAAGTCATATTTAATTGGAGTTGGTTATGAAGAGCAAACTGTGCGAAAGTATAAGACACTTCGTGCATGGGAGCACAAGCAAGATGTACATTCTGTCAAGTAAGTCTGTGTTTTATGTTTGATTATAAAACATTGCAACTACACTTCAAGTGAGACATAATAGCATGTCTGAGAAAATAAACCCGTCTTCAAAGTTAAATTGCAACATTTTAGGTAAGTTGAAACTTTGTCTTTATTCTGTCTCATTATAGTTTTGACCTTTCCTTTACTGTTTTGTGCTTTAGAGTTCATTTGCTACCCGATTTCCCAAGTCTTTGGGCTCTTAGAGGAATCTGCAACCCGTCATTCTCAACTGATCAGGAGGAAAGCAAAGTGATGTACGTTGTACTGGAAACCCAATCAAGCAAACCAGTGTTTTGCCACTGCACATGCACAATTGGGTAAGCTGGCTGTATTTATTTAAAAAAATGTCAAATGAAATTGATTACTTAAATGTAGCATTTGTTTTCTAGGTTGAGAGGGGACTGTAGCCATGTGGGAGCTATTCTCTTTACCCTGTGTGATGTAGTAGCTGAGGGAAAACAGCATCTTCCACCTGACCCCACCTGTACTGATCTGCCTTGTTCATGGTCAGATCCCAAAGGTATCCTGAAAATTAACTTTATAATATTGTGGATTATTATTCTATTATATGTCGGGATTTATTTTCTATTTTTCAAATGCATTTCTCTTTTGCCCATTTTACAGGTGCCAAAGTTGAACCTGCCATTGTAGAGGATATCAACTTTTATAAGGCCAAAGTAGGTAAAGAACCACCCACAAAGAAATTCCATCCATCCCCTTCTGTAACAGAAAGTTTCTATGGAACCACACAGCATGATAAAAGGACCATGGATGAATTAAAAATGAACTTAAAGAGAGACCTTTTCTATGCAAATCATGGAAACCCCATGCCACCTATATTCTACATATTAGCCCAAAAAGATATTCTACCCCAATCACCATTACAGCAAGAATTGCCTGATTTCTTGCCAGCTGATGATCCACATTTGGCGTACAGTTTTAATGTGGACATTGAAGACATCACCGAGCATGAGAATGTTAGAGCAATAGTAAGCCCTATCAAGTCAAATCCAGCTTCACTACATGACATCACTTCAAAAGCTGATGCAATTATTGACAAGCTCAAAGTACAAGATGATGATATCAAGAAGATCGAAAAGGCTACAAGGGATCAATCAAATTGTAAACAATGGTTTGTAGAAAGAACCCCTAGAATTACAGCTTCACAATGTAAACGAGCTCTCATGAAAGAGACAACTAGTCCCACCAAAGCTGTGAGTGAAATCCTTGGCTATAACAACAAGATTCAAACTGGACACATGAGAGATGGCATTTGTTCTGAAGGGGAAATCATTGAACAATATATGAAAATAACAAATAACAAAGTACAAAAATCTGGCTTTTTTGTGTCAAAAACTCATCCCTTCCTAGGAGCCTCTCCCGATGGATTGATAGATGATGATGGATCTATTGAGGTGAAGAAAATCCACCCACATTACAATGAGACCTTGGAAGCAGCATTGAAAAGACTACACATTGTCAAAGATGTAGATGGATGTTTAATTGTTAATGAAAACCATAAATATTACTATCAGATGCAACAGCAGCTGTTTTGCACTGGTCGAAGATGGACTGACTTTGTGGCTTCTGATGGCACTCACTTGTTTGTTAGAAGAGTGGATTTTAATGAGGATTTCTGGAATAATAATTTACCAAAACTCAAGAAGTTTTTTTACAACATACTTTTGTTAGAGTTAGCTTATCCCAGAGTGAAATATGGCATTGAAAGAATAGGTAAACTGGGAATTGAATTTTCTACTCTTGCTTCATTGAGACAAATTTAAAATTGTTTAAGTTAAGACTGTCACAGTATCTGCTTACATTAGTGTTAAGATAATAGGATTGCTTTTGTCTAACAACAATAGATGTTGTCTTAATTTTTTACCTCATTGGGTTTTAATTTCCAGAAAAAATCTAATCAAATGATTGGATTACTTTTTGAGTAATCATATCGACTATCAAAATATGTTGATTATAAAAATGTTAATTGTGAAAATATTGAGGGGCCACAGCCAGGATGAAACAGGGTTGAAATTTGAAGTCTTCGTCATTTTAGCCAGAGATTGTTCCTTAAATTTGAAAAATGTTAATGTTCAAATTACAGCTGATAAACTGCCCGTTTTGTATTCAGATATTGTTTGTAGTGAATCAGGTACTTTCCTCTTACTGTCTTAAGATAGGTGCTTGAAAGTTAACCAGATATGCACACACAGTAAAAATTTGTTCAGCTAAATGAGCCATTGAGAGTGGAATTGGTTTACACAGGATCTGAAAAGTTTTGATTCGTTGGATAGCTCTCTCAACATGTATTCTTGCCTCTGCAATCTTCTCTGAGCGCTTTCCCTCGTGTTTTTTTAGTTGTGATCTGCCTGTTCCTTTAAAATCTGGAATAGTAACCTTCACTCCTTTTTCTTCCATTGCTTCATTGATATCAAATCCTCTGTCAGCCATTAATTCATCCCCTGCCTTTAGGGTAGCAATAAATTCTGCACTGCTTGCTGTGATGTGTTTGTCTGATGTCCTGCCTCCCCATGCTCGAGACACATAAACAATTGCTCCATGTGCATTTATTGCCACTAGAAACTTAAAGGTTGTATGACTCTTGTAATTTGAGTATACTTCTTTGCAGGCCTTTAATGAGGAGGGTTTCTGGGTAAAGATTTCAGTGCAATCCACAATAACTTTGAGGTCAGGGAATGATGAGAACTGATTTGCCTTTCCACATTCCTCATAGTCAGGCATTTGGCAGAGATCTTTTAAGTGGAAATACAGCAGATTAATCCATGCAGAAAAATTTTTGCTGACACTTGCTTCACTGATTCCAAATCTCAATGCCAGATCTGGCAGTGTAAGTCCTACTCTTAATCTAACAGCGACCATGAACAACTCCTCCTCCAATGGCAGCTTGGATGATGGCCCTGGTTTGTTTCCTAACTGACAGTCACGTAAAGCCATTTCAGATCCTCTCCAACATTTTTTTTTTTTGTCTACACCAACAGCATTTAAATAGTTAAATAATGCTTTGAAGGTGTCATAGTTAGGGAGACTAGTCCAAAAATGAAATTTGTCATTGTCTAGCTTAATTTGATCCAATAAAAGACATTTTGCACGTAGCTTTTGATTTTCGTGCTCAAGTTCGCTCACTTTGCTCTGCAAAGAAGTGAGCTCTTGCAAAATGTCATCGCTTAATTCTCTTGACTTGGGATCCACCTGCGACTTGCAGTAGTCATGCTCTTTCAATGGGTGTTCTATTGGTAAACAAGCTCCCCATATTTCATGATCATCAACAGATTTGAATGATTTTCTTGGGCGACCCCTACTTTCCCCCGATACCTGAGAAAATGAGATATAGGCCGCGGAGGCTTGGAAAGCAATGCGCCTGGTTAATTTTGCTTTTAAAATGGCGACATTTATGATTTCTCTTTGGGTGTGTGTTACTTCGCTTGCTGCTTTGATTGCTGCGATTTTCTCTGGATTTTCGATTTACTTGGCATACCTCCACTGGAAATATAGTCATATTCCTGGACCAAAACGGGACAGCTTTTTCTCCGGTAACTTGCCTTATATATTGACTGAAAGAGCGAAAGGAAAAACTATCTTCGAAATGGTTGATGAACTCCACGGAACTCACGGTCCAGTTGTTCTTTTGTTTGTCTTCAATAATCCATTCACGTTCGTATCTGATCCAGAACTTGTGCGAAAATGCGTAATCACGCTCAATCTACCGAAAAATCCTCGCGTTTACGCGCATCTCGGATATCCCTTCGGTCAACGTTTAGCCGGACGCGGTGTGTTAAACGAAACCGACCATGACGTGTGGCAGAAACGAAGAGCACTCTTAAACCCGGCATTCCATCGCCGTTATTTGATGAATTTAATGTCCTCGTTCAACGATAGCTGCAACCTGTTTCTGGAAAAATTGGGTGAAATGGCTGACGGAAAGACTGTTGTGAATATGGCGGAGGAGTTTGCCAGAGTTACTCTTGATGTTATTGGAAAGGTACATAAAGGTGAAATAATGGCATGGATGGAGTCAGTGGTGTATCATTTGCCTATCAATAGCAGATATTTTGCAGAATTCCTATGCCTGAAATGTAGAATAGCTAATTTGAGATGAGGAGGGGTCTCGTAGTCTTTTCCTTTCTTGCTCGATAGATAGCACTATGTCACCGTATCTAAACTACTGCATATCAATCCCTCCCCAACCTAACAACAGTCAATTGACAACAAGTTACAAGTAGGGTTAATGTTGGATTAGTTGCTTACATACAATCTTTGGTCTGCAAAAGCTAAGCAAAAACTGGCCATATTGGAAAATCATAATTACAAAGAATAATTTGTGTTTTAGTCTCCAGGGTGAGTGGTGTGTTTTTCCTTTTCATTTTAACCTGGCTCTTAATGTTTTTTCGGTATACTCTCGAGTAAGGCCCTTTACATCAATCCTAATCTCTTCTGCCCCTCTTCCTCCCGCCATTTGAAGGCAGAAAAGTGTGCACAATATATATATCCTATTAACCAAGCGCGAGGGCCATACTGGGAGAATATCGGCCCGAGGTCTTGACAGTATGGACTTCGCTGCGCTCGGTCCGTACAAAAAAGACTGAGGGCCAATATTCTTTCGGTATGGTCCCGAGCAAGCTTGGTTACTAAGAGATTTATTATACGACTGAAGTTCAAAGGGACACAAGTGCGGTATCATTCGGGACAGTGCCCGGTCCAATACTGAGAGAACATTGACCAGCAATAGAGCATTTTGATCGGTTGATTTTAGTTATTGGCCCTCTGACTGCCCGAGTCGTATAATAAAATATTTTGCATCCAACAATTGGCTTGGATTCACAAATCAGAGTGAATCTGCAAGTTCATTTAGGGAATGCAGAATGTTAAGCATTGAAAATTCACAGAGTACCTGTCCTTTCCTGTTTTTCAGTGGTATGCACAACTCCAGTTTATGTGACTAACATCTAATTTCTCCTTTCAATACAATCCCTAAATCACACATTTAGGTCACAAGAATTAAGGAAATGATCACCAAAGAATCTCTTGATTATTAAACAAATTCTCTTTGTCAGCACCTTAGTAAATGCATGGAGATCAATATGGAGAATTTGCTCACTGATTTTATGGTGTTAATGGTTAAACAACTTCCCCTTTATGAACAGCTGTCAAAAGTTCTGTTGTCTGAAATGGCGCTGCAGGATGTAGCAAGTGAACTTAAATTTCTAACTTGCATTGCAATCAGTCCCAGGCTGTTGTCTAAGGTTTCCAAGACCTTTAAATAATTTTCTCTGTAACAACAGGTTGCATTCAATGTTGATGTGGACACAATCCAAGATGCCAACAGTCCCTTCCCATCCTCGGTTTACAAATGTCTTAAAGGGGTCATGCTGAGTTTGCGGACTCCATTTTGGAGGATATCTGTATCAACATTTGCTGATCAAAGAAGTGTGATTGAGGCATGTCAATTCATCCGTAACTTTGGAAAGAAGGTGATCCTTGATAGGCAAGAAGCTGTTTTACGAGGAGAAAATACCCCACCTGATATTCTTACTCATATTTTGAGTGTCAAGGAAAAGCAGGCGAGTATCACAACTGAAGATCTTGTGGATGATTTTGTGACATTTTTTGTTGCAGGTGAGTGTATGTATTCCCCTACTCAGTCAAACAAAAGGTCCACTAGATGAAAATTTATTTGAATGATGTGTCTGTTTTAATGTACAGTAAAACCTTAACTCAGAACTGTTGCTATTTCATCTTTTAAGAGCTTTCTCGTTTTTACTGAAATATTATAAAACATTTATTTTTTGGAATATCAGAGAGAACTGAAGATTATGATTATAGTGTACCTAGTAAACAGAAATTATAAATTGGAGATTTTTTTGCCACCAGTGTAAATAGAATTGAATCTGGTCACCTTAACCCTTTAAGTCGCAGAAGTGATGAACATGTAACTTCTCCTTTTAACATCCATTCATATCTAGCAAACAGGTAATGAGAATACTCCATGACAGATATAAGTTATCTTTATCTAACACCAAATTGTTGTAACTAACTTACTTAGTTCTTATTAACCAATAACGTAAGACTGCTTCCTAAAAACATAAGACTGCTACTGAATTAAGTCAATTTAAATCCGAAATTTCTAGATTGAAATTCGACCTGTAGAATAAATTTTACTTAGTTTTTATCTTGTTTAGAGATTATATTTTAATATCCTTTGCTTTAGAATTATATTTTGTATTTTATATATAGATAGTATTTAGATAGTTAGTAATTAGATTAATTTTAAATATTTTAAATTTAGATAATTTAACTTGGAGATATTAGCATGTATTTGCTACCTTAAATTCAAGTATAAATAAGTTATTGTCATTGTCAACCGAGCGGGAGGTCTGTATGGAAGAATCTTGACTGAGGTCACCAGTACAGACCTCACTTACGTTCGGTCTGTACCAGCGACCGAGGTCAAGATTCTCCCATACAGACCGACCTAGCTTGGTTAATAAAATGTTTATTACATGGCTGTGTCTTATATGCCAATTTTTTATATTCTTTGCACCTTTTTTTTCTAGACCGGTCTAGATGCCGGTCTAGATGGGAAAATCTAGACAGCTTTCAATATTGATTTCAGCCAATCAAATTCGTGAATTTGGTAGTTCCCAAGTCCTTGTGAGACACCACCATATAATAAAATGAAATATGTAGCAGCTAGAGAGGAGAATTAAGTGGTTAACAGGCTGCAAGAAGCAAGAGAAAGAACAAAAACTTCAGCAAATTTGCCAGCTGTACTAGCCCATAACCCTCACACTTGCACTTAAACAGCCCAACTGAACATGTTGTGGGATCTCAGTAAGTCCCATATCATAAAACTGACACTCAAACTTTTCGTCATTTAAAGGTTAAGATTTGGCATTTGTTCCTTAGTGAGTCTGGTCCTTTTGAATTAATTAGCAGAAAATGTACTACCAGCACTTTAATTTTTGGATCTTCAGTAGCAATTGATAATTTTTTTTTCTACTGTGTATAGTATTGCTGTTGGTATGCATCTAATACTTTTATTGCTGTCTCATTATAGCTATTTCTTTTAATTGCAGGTCAGGAAACAACATCTAACCAGTTATCCTTCACTCTTTATGAAATACTAAGGCATCCAAATGTTGAAAACAGGTATAAAATTGTTCTTTTTGCATTCTTTGTTAACATGCATTGCCACCTATGAATTGAGGTTAAAAACTTTTCAAGAAATGAACTGGATTTTCCATTAACCCAACTGCTTTACTGATAAATTAAACCAAGTGTTTCACTTTGTCAAATATATTTGATAAGAATTAACTGACTGTAACATTACTGTATTATAATTACGCTTTTATTTATTTCATATTACTTATCCTCTTTTTATTTTTAGTTTATTATTATTATTGTTATTATTATTATTATTATTATTATTATTTATATTTCTTGCAGAATTGTTAAAGAAATTGAAGACATTCTTGGTTCCCGTCAGTTTTTGGAGTACAAGGATCTTGGCAACCTTCAGTTTCTGGGTCAGACCCTCAAGGAAGGTTTAAGACTTCACCCTCCCATCGGAGGCATAACACGTGTACCCACCAGAGATGAGAACATTGGGGGTTACATCTTCCCTGCTGGTACTTCTGTGAATATTAGTCAGTTCCTAATGCACCGCCATTCAGATTCTTGGAAAGATCCACTTCAATTTGATCCTGACAGATTTTCACCCGAGGCAAAAGGTGAAATTCCACACTCTGTTTACTTTCCATTCTCTCTCGGCCCACGGACTTGTATTGGACAAACATTTGCTCAGATTGAGGCTCGAGTGTTTATGGCGAGGCTGCTGCAGCAGTTTGAGTTGACACTATGCCCTGGTCAGGATAATATGAAACATGAGGAAGCCTTAACGCTGAGGCCTAAGGGGGGTGTGCTTTGTACTCTCAAACGAAGAAATGAAAATTGAAGCAAGCCAAAGAGAGCCATGAGATGTATTTACATTTAATGTAGTTAGAGAAATTTTCAATTGCTTGGCAAGAAGAATCAGTTTTGCATTGGTTTTGCGTAACTATGCCTTGTGATTGGTCTAGTAAATTCACACCACCATTTAAACTGCACATGTGTAGTTTTAGAGGCCAGACAACCTTTATTTTAGCACGATAGTAATAAAAGCTATGCAGCTTATGGGGTCAGCCAGGTGGCATTCTATCAGGCTTTCAATACTAAGTTGTCTTGCAAGAGTGACAGTTGTTTCTTATGTTTTTTTTTCTAATTTTGGACAGAAAATTGGCCATACCTGATGTTTGACCACTGTGTTCTCGGTGTTCTCTGTGTTCCCACATCAGTGTTCCCACATCAGAGACTGTTTACGTGCTATTAAGTTTGAATTCTTATGATTATACATTGGTGTCAATATCTTAATTTTTATTGGCTCCAAACCATTCTTTTTTTAATTTTTGAGTTTAATATTGAGTGTGGTTTAATCATTGATGTAGTGATGCCCAACTGAAAATTTTATATTGATAATTGTGCAGTACATGTCTATTATTATAAGTGAATTATGTTGTTGCATGTGGTTATAGTTTTTATACAAAACAATTCAATTTATCAGTTTTTCCAAAGTGGGTTTTCCAGACCTAATTTACAACAATGTTAATTCACTCATTTGCTAAAAATAAATTTACAATTACTATGAGATTTGCAAAAAATAGTGAAAAATTACACAAATACAACTAAAGTGATAAATTAGAAGGCAATTGCAAAAATAACAATTAAAAAAGATAAGTAAGGCCCCATTTGCAATAAAAGATGATTTAAATATTATTAAAATGAGGGTCTCCATGGTCTTACAATAAAATATGCTTAGCCCTTTAGACAGAATTTGTCCTTACAATATCAATACAATATCAAGCAGACAAATGATGATAATAAAGAAAAATATCAATTAAGAAACTCAGTTAAATTTTCAGCTCTAAATATTGCATTGCTAATGGAATGCGTTGTGCCAAGTGTTTTGGATCTAAAAAAAAATTGGATTTATATAAGCTCCAAATATCCAAACGTTAAGGATTTATAATAATATAATAATATATTATACGTTAACTGAAGCTCCCCCTTAGGGGCTTTTCATCCACAATGTAGGCTAAGTGCTAAAAATCACCCCACTGGCAGGAGGCAGACCATGGGCTATTTACAGAGCGCAGCCGAAGAGTTGAGCTAGGAGCAACCGAGAAAGAGATTTGATAAAATGATTATTCCATTCGCACTTGCTGGATACGAGATCTACCGCAGCAAAACGGTGCAAAACGCCTTGTTGACTATTTGCCATCTCATGTTCAACGCGCGCTTATGGAATAATTGAGTAAATCAGTGATCTAGTACCGTATTCTACAAACTAACATTGTCTTAACAAGCGCTTGAGAATATTCCCAAAATAAAACAATTATCGGATTCAATGAAACCCCTGGATATTATGATGAATTTTGATAAATTTTATGTAACGGAATCGTATCCAAAAGAACACAACTATTGACAAAAGTAGCTCCTAACGTCCTTGTTACTTTAATGAATGACTCTCTGATTTCGTCATTGTTCAAACTTGAAGACAGGTTTGACTTTTATCGTAAGTGCAGTTTGCTTTGCGGCACTGACCAAGAACAAGCAGAAAAAAAAAATTCCTCTTGGACTTTACCGGCTACGCAAATTGCATTTTCATTTTTGTTTGAATATCAGCAGACATTTCATTTATCTTAGATTCAGCGATTTACCGAAACAGCCAGTCTTTGTGACATTAAGGGCTTCTGTTTACCCTATTCCCATTAGCAACCCAAACAAGGGAAGAAAAATGCACACTTTGAAATTTATTACAGTTGAAAAACCAAGCCCATTATGACAATTTCAGCGCCGTAGAGAAAAGTCGTTCTAATCCTTTCCGAATTGAAAGAAAATATCTCCACGAGACCTACTTCGGTTCTCGAAGATTCTGGATTATTAAGCGTAAGTTTCTAATGACGTTTATTAGGTTCTTTTTAAATTCTTAATAAGTATTTAGATTGACATGCAGTAGCCGTTATATTGCTACATCATAATACCGGTGAAACTGAAAGAGAAACACTGTAGCCGTCTTTAGTGCACAAATGCATACATATTGGTTTTGGACCAAAATGTTCAAAATGATCCTGTCCTTACTTTGAATGAGTATAATGATGGTTAAAAAAAACGTTTTGAAAAATCCTTTCTCGACTTTTTAGACCTTGTTTGATCAATAGACTCTGCAGAAATTTAGGTTTGAAATTATATTTTTATGTCATATTTTCCTTCCTAAACTGAATAGACGCGACTTGGCAGGTACGTGAGATATGATTTTGTTTTACCAAATGTAACGGATTAGGGAGATTTGTATGTTTTTTTTGGAAAATTAGATTTCTACATTCAAGGATTTTAGAGTTATATTATAATAAAATGACGTTTCGGTTTGATAAATTTCCTTTGCGATCAACAAAGGAGATTTGAAGACAGTTTTGACGACGGAAATTCATGTCAGTAAAGATAAATGAAGATATCAAACGATGGCAGTCAGAGGGTTTCTAGATATTTCAATTTGACTTCACATAATAAAATAAAAAATCATGCCATGAAAGGCTAGGGAAGACAGAAATTGCAGTTTTCTTTTGCAGAAAACAATTATTTCATTTAAGTCAGTTTTTGTTTTGAATTTATTTGGTTGAAATAATTGGTCGATAGGGAAGACAAAATGCAATATTTTTGCAGAAAGGAACGACATACGTTGGGTTTCGTCTGAGGTAGTTACTACTTCCTCGCGGTGCAGTAAAGAAACTAGGCCTTCCAAATACATCACTCTTTGATAGGACGAAAATCTTGTTTTCACATTGTTTTGTGAAATGTCTTTAGTAGTCGACTTTGCTCTTAGTCTAGACAAAACTTTCCTGCATCGTGATATCGTGACAGGAGCTCATCGAATTAAAAAGTGTTTCCCTGGAGCCTCGAAAAGGTTTTCGTGAGGAGCCAAAAAAAATTTGCGGAGTTTCCCTAACTGCACTAGTATTTCCCAAAGGTATCTGGCCAAATTTTTCTACTTATATTTCAACTCTTACTTCTGTCTTAATGTGTTTTAGTTACTGAGCACAATATAGTATTTACTTTCGTTTATAAAACTTTATTTTATTCCTTAACACTAATCTTCCATAATCTTCCTTAGCCAAAAGATGAAAATTGTAAGATTCTGAATTATACTGGTTCAGGAGTAACTCGATGCAAAAATAGACCCATGAAATAACCAATCTTAATATAAATTTTCGATGAAATTGCTGTTAAAAGTGACACTGTTAATTCTATATCAAGTTTAATAGATGGCATTTTTGAGTCCAAAAAAATATTCATCTCCGGCACAATTTTACTTCTAATGAAAAAGCAAAATTTATGGCTTACATTTGCTTTCGGAGACTTGATGAAATACTCGAAAATAACTTGAAATGCAAACAAGGAAAGAAAAATAGTTAATTCAAGCGAATCGTGGCACTTAAAACATAGAAGCTAATAAAATTGGAGGGCCAGATCACTCAGTTAAAGTTTGAGTTTTTTTGTTTTAAAAAAAAAGGGAATTATTAGAACAAGCATGTTTTTGAAAAGTGCTACTATGAGAAAACACTCGGTGTTTATTTTCTTTCCAAAAGTTTGACACTGACTATGACAATGGAATAGCACGGGCTGGGAATACGACAGCAATTGTAAACACATCGCCGAGGGTAAAACGACTTTAAAATGTTAAGTATTTACTTACTTACTTACTTACTTACTTACTTACTTACTTACTTACTTAATGCCCATCATGCCTGTGGGGCACACAGGGCAGCAACGAAATCCTTCCAACCCTACCTATCTTTAGCCAGTTTTTCAATGGTGCTGCAGCTGTAATTGAGCTCCCTTAGTACCTTCTCTACAGTCCTGCGCCAAGTTGTTTTCGGTAAAAAGTATGGGGTAATATATATAATATGTTGTCATTTTCAACGTTACCCAGGTTTTAACTTTCTCATAAAAGATCATTAGGAGCCATCTGGTCATAATAAGTAAGTCTAAGTTTCTATTTTTGAAAGGAATGATACCTACACAGCTTTATAAAATAACTGAGGGCCCTTATTGGTCAATGACCAATCGTTTGTTGCACAGGTAAACCCCTAAAAAATTGATACATTTTAAGTTTATTTTATATGGGCAATAAAAAGCGTTTTCTATCGGTTTACCGGCTTCATAATCTACTAAGGATTTTTGGGAGAAAAAGAGGAAAGTTTATAGATCATTTATTCTCATGTTCTCCTAACCACCTAAGTGGATTATTACTCCGGAAAACCGATAGAGAGAGCGGTTAGTTGCTTAATGACAAACTTCACCCGAAAATATGTTCGACATCGTTAATTGTGTACAGGTTCAACTTCTAATTTGTCCTCAAACGGGTTAAGAAACATTTTTTTAGAAAACTAATTTCTAGCTAGTCTCACTCTAGCATCTCACCTTTTATTTTAGCGATAAAATAATTTATTCTCGGACAGTATTTTCTCGTGAACTGTTGATTAGACATCTAAAATATTTCCTTTGTATCTTTACTAGGATGCCTCTTTTGCAAACGATAAAAATTTCCTATTGGATATTGTATGGCGTATTTTTCACAAACTATGGATACAGCCGATCAAATATATGCCCAATACAGCCATGTTCAGTTAAACAATACAGCTTTTCCAAAGAGAGAAACAGTCTGGAAAATTACGCCCTCCATGGCCACATTTTCAAGAACCTAACAGTGCAGAGCCACAAGAACTGTTTCGAGAACTGTGTGTGGGACTGTCGATGTAAGTCGTTCAACTTCGTAACGAGAATAAAGCAGGAAAACTGTCAATTGAATGAACAAGACAGATATCTGGAGCCTGGGGCATTGAAGAGAACCATTGGATTCAGCTATCATGAAATAGGAATTGAGTTTAACATTGAGGTAAGACAAACAAACTTTGCGTTGGACCAGCATCCCATCGTGGGGAGTGGTGAAGGAAATAGAAATTAGCTCGGCTCGATAGGCAGCGGGCTAGAGTAAAGACCCGAATTTTTTTGTTTATTTTTCTTGTGAAAAGGCAGGTACGAATGCTTTTAAGAAGTAGAACTGAGTGTAGCATTGTGGTACAATCAACACACGAAATTTACCCGTGAATTCTTCTTAGAAACGTACATGTTAAAATAACAAAGCTATGCTGGTTTTCAAACTTTCAAATTTAATTTTTTTGTTAATTTATTTATTTTTTCATCGTGAAGTCAAGAACCAAGTGTCTACAATGTCACAATGGATGTTGTCGTGGAAATCTTTATTGTCTCAACGATGGGACCTGCCAAGAAACCTGTGACAGAAGAAGATTCAGATGTGCGTGCAAGCCAGGTTATACAGGATCGTACTGCCATAAAAGAATGCAAGGTAAAAACTGAGGAATGATAACTCATTAAAAACAGATCCGAAATTTCACCATTTATAATTAACGATAGATCCATATCTTAAGAACCAGTGATTCCTTATCGCCTGCAAAGGGGAGGGGGGAGGGGGGATTTACATAGTTTTCGGGGGGGAACGGAGGAGCATAAGGCCTTGCTAACAGTGTAAAGGGGGAAGGGAAGGGGGAAATAGAAAATTAACAATGACTGCCAGTGAGCGGGGATCATAAAAATGCTAGAAAGCCCAAGAGGATCAGATATGTAATATTGCAACATAGCCAAAATCCTCCGCCCCACTTCCCTCCACTGGCCAGTCCCCTCTACTAACTATGGTGATTGTCCACATCAAGTCTTCCAAAATTAAAATTTGTACTTAGATTAACAACTAAAAAATACCTTCTCCATAATTAAGATTATTGGCTGCTGTCTAATAACCAATTTTTAGAATAATATTTGATATTCTTCACATAGGTGTGATCTTGTACTGACAGTTAACTGGTAATAAGTCTTTTAATTACAACCTAGTAACATCAGTGCGCATATTGTCCCTATTGTTCTCTAGCTGTACACTTCCCAATAAGGTGCTGACAAGGAGAATTTGTTTAATAATCAGGAGATTCTTTAACTGGTGATTATTTTCTTTTAGTATATACTAAAACAGTAAATAGTGTTGAAGGCGCTCTCTGATTGGCTAATCAAACTCCGAATATCCTTTGCTATTTACCTCCGAGCAACTCGGGAAAGAATGGCGTCCCGGTTTGCATCCGTGACAAGTGAAGAAATCACTCAAATTAACGACGGTGGTGTATATTATCTCACTGTTTTAATACTAAAACAACTATTCACCTCGCGGCTTGGTAAATATCCATCACTAACCACCTCCACTTTGGTGAATAGTTGTTAGTTATTCTCGTGATTTAGGGTTGACTTTGTTCAAACTCGTTCCCAGGGCTTTTCCCTTTTTGAATTTTGCCGCGAAAATTCAAAAAGGGAAAAGCCCTGGGAACGAGGTTTGACTTTGTTTGGAGAAATTAGATGTTAGTCACTTAGGGGTCAAATGGTTTATGCATAATTATTTCACTCTGTAACTTTTGCTTCAAATGAGAAAGTCATTTTCTGTTCATCTTTCTTCCATAAAGTTTCAGTTTCTAAGAGCTGCGCAGAAATAAAGAAGAGAGGTGGTTCATCAGATGGTGTTTACGCGATTGATCCAGATGGTAAAGGGGGCTTTCAAATATATTGTAATCAGATTAACTCCGCAGGAGAACCCTGGACTGTCATTCAGAGGAGAATGGACGGCTCGGTTGATTTTTACCGCGGTTGGACAGACTACAAGAAGGGGTTTGGTAATCTGCAGCGAGAATTCTGGCTTGGACTTGAAAAGATACACAGACTGACCGATCAGAGACAGCAAAAGTTGAGAGTGGAGATAAGAGATTTCAAGAGGTATTGGTGCTGGGCTGAATACGAAAACTTTACTGTGAGCGGGGAAGATGATGGATTTCGTCTGCAAAGTGTAGGATCTTACACCGGTGGGTAATGTTAGAGCTTTTCCTTCTGACCCAGATCTATTTGCTACTGACGAGTACGCAGTCGACCTTGAACCTTTGAAAGTTATTGCACTCTGTTGTTATAAAGGAAATGGGGAAACATTTTATAATTGAATATTAAATGTAAAAAATGGGAAAATCAATTAATTGATAAATTGGTTAACCGATTAAAAATAAGCCCAAAGGTAACCGCTATCTTGACTGACCTTTGTCTTCCTGGGATAATGTGATTTCATTTTCCTCACGTGTCGTTTCAACCCTTCCAAAGAAAAATTAGCAGACTGATGTCCCTGCGAGTAGACTTCGCAACATAGGACTTGTCATTTTCGGGGTGATATCCGTCAAACTGAATCAAAATCACAAAGAACAACGTCAGAAAAAGGGGTGGGAGGCCCCACCATCTCTTAACGTGTATGTTACTCAATCTTTTTTTGGTTTGTATGTAAATTTGCAGGTTCATGCATAGATTCGTTTTCATACAATGTCGGCGCTCGCTTCTCTACTAAAGATAAAGATGAAGATAATAATGCATCAAGCCATTGTGCTGTGGACCATCAGGGCGGCTGGTGGTACAAAGCGTGCACACGGTGTAATCTGAACGGGAATTACAACCTTACTGGTCTGGCAATTACAGGAATATACTGGTACCGGAACAACAGAACGCCAGCTCGTCTTAAATGGGTCGAAATCAAATTACAACCCTTAGGATAAATCTGTGTATTTGTGCGTCAACAAAAGTTTATCGGCCGAGTTCTCGTCGAACGGTACGATTCTATCCTTAGCTGAGTACGGAGCAAGGGAGAAAATTCAGGGCCCTGATAGAAGATCTCCTTTTGTAGTTGCATGCCTAACAAACTATCGATCAACACAAAGAGTCTGTCTTGATTGACTCAACGGAGTAGGTCCAATGGAAACTTTTGCTGTAGATGAAACTTATGCAATTGTAGAAGATTCTAGCGAAATACTGTAGCAATGAGGAAAGGATTAAAAGTTTTTTCAAAAACCAAATTGGTGAAATAAAACAATTTCAGGATGAACAATATTCGTCACTTTGACTTTTTACTGTTCAAAATAAATCTAAAAAGATTTCTATATAACAACTAATAAGAGAACTTCAGCTATTATTCCTTTCTGAGCACCAAATAGGATACGAAAAATTTTCCTTCACATTCAATAAATATTTATCGAAGTGGAGGTGGCTAATGTCCGATTTTAGACTCTAGTGGCCGATTTTGGCCACTAATGTGTGATTTTTGAAACTTCGATATTTATAATAATAATAATAATAATAAAGGTCTTTATTAAGAATTATTGTGCAAACAGACGTGCAACAATTAACATGAATAGAATGAATAAAGAAAAAGAAAAGGTATTAATTACTATTGAAAAGGCATCTATTAATAAAAACTAATTTAAAACAGCTTGTCTGAACCTTGGGTAAAATACAATTATGCGACCCAGTTCTCAACTGCCGTATTCTCTGGGGAGGTAAGAGATCGCTTAACTCAGTGTTGGTGGAAGAGATCCTTTGCCATAATTTCTTATCTCTATTACGACGGATATCCAAGATACTGTGCTGCTTTAAGCAATAACCCAGCTTATAACACCTGGCAAAGAGCTTATCAATCCTACTTAAATATTTACTATAAAAAGCACACCCCCAGACCTCAATCGCATATGTAAAAAGTGAAAGAATCAAACTTTGAAAAAGTAAGTCCAAATTCTCAATAGAGTAGCCATAATATTTACATATTCTTAAAATATACAACCTAATGCTAGCCTTACTAAGTAGATAATTAATATGAGTGTCCCAATTAACTGGCACTTCCTCAAAGGTAACACCCAAATTTATAGGTAACACCCAAAATTAAAGGTAACACCCAATTTTATAATTGTCAAGGGTGTCCCAATTCAATGATAAGACGTTGCGACAATCTTTCTTTAGCGTCTTTCTTTGGCATTTATTGTATCATCTGTGAATATATTGTATCTGTACACCTTTCAAATGGAATTTTTACCTCTGCGACAAAAACGAAAAACAATATTTCATGTTTTGCTGTGACTTAAAGTCTGAAAATTTTACTGAAACAACCAGTTCCCACTGGTTTTAGTAATTTGGACCCTCTTTTGGGTGGTTTGTTCAGCCTGCTAAGCAAAGATTTTTCACCAACATTTTCATCAAATGCTACGAACTTGATTTCCTCGTCACTCTCGCTTGAGTGCTCCTGTTCAACTGAGCCAGAAGCTCTTTCCATTTTTTCTCGCTACATTTTCAATGCGTGTCTCCCACTTCTGACAGACGTTTCAGAGCGTGAAGGAGACACATTTGGACTCTGTGCGTGTGGCATATGATCAGGGCTAAGTAAGCTTTTTTGCACCCTTGTAGGGTTCATAGGTGAATCGCCTAACGGCCAGGATAGCGATAAAACAAGTTGTCGTCTACTAGTGATGCACGCCGAAGCACACCTTTTAGAACTGGGTTTTCGATTACCTTTATCTTTATTTTACTAAATGTGGATTAACAGTTTTCTGTGTGGCTGGAAATAGCCCTTTTAAAGTGTCCTCTTTTTCATTTATTGCCTCTGAGTGTTCAGGCATGACCAACCGCGAGTTTGCACTGAGTTCTGTCTCGTGCATCGACATCGACCTGAATCTGGAATAAACAACTTTGGGTTGCAATCCTTGGGACAATTTCTTGTTCTTTAAAACCCGTTTGAAAGCCATATAGCCCAATGCAATTGTGCACATTGATTTAGAAATATGAGGCTCCCCTGAAGTGCTGCGGAGTTTGGAATTACGCTCTCTCTCGGTCCTCTGAGGTAGTGCCAATCGTGGGCATTCTGCCTCGGTTTTCGAGGACCCTGGGAAAGACCAGCTGTGCGACCTGCGCCTCAACTGCGCGGGACCTGCTACGGTATCCTGACTTCTGGAGTTATCGGGTTTGGCTGTCCATCCTTTCAATGCTTTCATTGCGGGTTCAGTATGTCTCCGTCTTGATTTTATCGCGTTACTCTGAGTTTCAGCTCTTCAGTGTAATAATCTAGGCTCTTGTTTTACAGACACAGATCCATCTTTTCGCATCCCATCGCTTTCACGCGCGCGATTTTTTTAGTCCAGTTTTGAAAGAGCAGGCTGACTTCTTGCAAGTCTTGCTTGATTTTCTTTGATAACGTAGAGTGGTTCAAACACGCGATGAATCGATTTGAGCCACTCCATATTTTAACTTTCTCATGATAATTTGATTTGTTGCTTTTATGTTTGTCTCGCTCTATTTTGTCACTTATCTCGTTTAAGCGCACCTGGGCTGCTCGAGCAATCCGCATCGAGCTTGTGTTTCGGTGCAGACTGTTTTTCCTGTGCATGTTAGACAGTTTAATTCGCAGACTTCCCAGTCTGTTTACTTTTTGAAACCTTTTCCATAGCGCCGCAATTTACATGTATTTAACAAAAGTATTATCCATTATGTTACTTGGCCATTTGTTTTTATAAGTAATTAGCTATTTGGCTATGTCGCTTTATATTTTTTCTCTCAGCAATAATCTAAACATACACTTCAAATTTAGCTTTTCCCAGATGAACTCTATTTAAGACATATTTCACTATTGAAGTTAATAACTCGAGTTGTACAACATTTAATGCACGGTAATGTCTTCCGCGAGCTTAATCGTCAACAATAACTTGATGTGTACATCTAAATGATTACAAGGGGCGTCACCCTTGCGTATACTCAAGGGTAATTTGGCTTCGACCATTGTTTGGCGGGGGTAATGTTATTAGTGTTCTCTTAGGAATCAGTGTACGTATGTCAGTTAACCATACGAGTAATAAGCTGTTTACGTTCACCTATCAAGTACAATGATGTGAAAACAAGGGGTTTTGAACGATAATACAATTAAGTAAGAAAAGCGCTTGATCTTGATACGGTAACAAAATAAATAACCCTAAGTTAGTAAACTTGTGGCCGCCAAAAGGTAAGTTTTCATGAAAGTTTTGGGACCATATATAGAAACGAAATGTTATCACCTTAATTTCTGTCTGAAATAGTGCAACTAGTATTAAAGTAAGCCTGGATTTCAGAATCCAGTGGCGGGACTGTAAGAGCACCTTAGTGTTTGACCGAATTTTTGTGTGTACCTGGGTGGGCATATGCAGTCGATTTTATAGTTCATGTTCTAGCGTTCCCGCGCATTTGGTACCAGTTTTTCTCCGAGCGGGATACACGTGTTATTAGCGAGTCACGTGTTTTACTGTGTTTTGCAAGGTCGAACCTCGGCGTTTAGAAGCTATTTTCCCTCGTTTTTTCTTGAGACTTATTGTATGTTGCTGTGGTCGTGTCACGCTGATATCGTGAGGGACAGCTGGCAAGGAAACCAACAAGAAACCGCAAGATCCAGCTGTCTGTCTGAACACGATCCAGTTTCTGCATGAAGGACAGCTAGAAGTACTACTGATCGCTCAAGAAATGGATGCTTCTGAGTCCATTTCTCTGGCATCAATTTAAATCCCTGGCTGGAGGGAAGAAAAGAGAGCTCACTAGTGGAAAATGTTCACCCAAAATATTAGCAAGAGATTGATTTCTCCCAATAATCCGTTTCAGTAAGATTATTCAAGCGATGCATTACAGGCCACACATTAGACATCAGGAGAAGACAGCCCAGATTAAATTCTATATTTATCAAAGACCATCAAAATTTAGAAAACGAAAATCGAGATTTAGAAATTAGATTTAATTCGTCAAGAGGCAGAAACATCTTTTATACACGCAATACTGGTCCTTAAGAGTCATTTAAGGGCCTTATGCAGTCAGGACGGCAACGCCGAGGAAGACGCCGATTTAAGAAATGAATTCATTTTTTAGTCAGAATTTAACGAATGGCTAGATGTGTTTACCGTTTCTTACGGTGCCGCAAATCCAATTCAGCATAACGTATGTAAGCAAAGTTGAGTCGGCAAATGGAAACTTAAATTATTTTCCATCGTGGTTTCCGTTCCCAGACCAAGTAAATTTGGATGATTTCCGTGACGTTGTCGTTTTGTAGAGGACAGCTAAGAAATGTATTCAGCCGTTAAGACGAACGTGCTGAGCTATTGTTCCACTCATCAATAGATCTCATGTTATGCCACGTCCTAGTTACCGTCTTGGTTTGTCGAAGATCCTGTCCCTAATAAGTTAAAACATGTCATGAATTGAATGGCTTAAATGCGATTTGGATTTTGGTATTTGCCCGTGCTGCAGTTTTAGCTCCAAAAATGCCTGGGCAGTATTCTGCGTATTGGTGACAGATTTTAATTCAGGCATAATTTACACTTTTTTATGTTCTTATAACTTGGCTAGACTCCACACAATGCACGCGTGTGTGCAACTGATCTTCCACGCGATAAGACGGAGAGTGTATATTTCCTTCAAATGGCGTAGTTTACAAAATGAATGGATTCAACTTGTCATTTTCACTTTTCATAGAAATTCTGAGTTCTCCTCAGTTCCTGTACCCACCAACTTTCAATGCCGCTCGGGCCGAATGCATGGTGTTCTGGGATGCAAGCACTCGCACGAATATTAATGATTATGGAACCGTTTTGAATGAAAGACTGAATTTTAAAATAACTTTTTAAGTGGAAGCATCTACAAATCAACGAAGTTCGAACTACAATTAGTGTTTTCTTAAGAAAATTAGATGCAAAAAAACTGTTTGAAAGTTCTCCAGAATATTTTTTCTCTACAGAAAATGAACTAATTGCCGGTGTACCGTGTTCTGACGGATCCTCCCGCTTAGTTCAAAACCAGACATAAATATTCAAATACAGTAACAGACTGTCACATTAATCTAAATCTGTAACATAAATAGCACAAGATTTACTGATGCTTTGAGCTTCTGTTATTTTTCATGGAAAAAAAGACAAAAAGAAAGCTTTTATCAGACTAAAACAAGTAAAAAGGCTTTTACCTTTTTTTTTAAAAAAACAAAATTCACGCTGTTTCTGTTTATCATTTTCTTTGGGTTTTTATATTCGTCAAGCTATATCATTGGTGATAATTGACATGTCCTCCGGTTTTTCAGCCATTCGCTCCGAGGCTAATCGCCGGAGGGCATAACTGTCGTCAACTGTAGTAAATGAACAAACTATCTTATATGGGAAACAAAAGCTAGCAGTTGCCTATCGACATAACGGCTGTGGCCAAGAAAAACTACTCCGCTACATTTTGGTCTGAAATACATGGCTACAACCACTTTGCTTCAGCTAAAAACCAAAACGACCGCGGTTAGACAAGTGTAAGAGCATGCGCAAGAAAGTTGGACAGACATCCCTAAAACAATTCTATAAACACAAGTCAGCTAAGATACGCGTCGCTTCTTTGTGACCCTGTTTCGCTCAATTGAGGTCTGCCTCTTCAACGCGCGCCTTTATCATCCGTGTCAATTGCTGTCTTCCATCGAGGTCAATGAGTTTACCACTTCAGTAGCATTTCTCTCCTTAAGTTACTGTTGCTGTTCTCTTCAAGACCTCTAAGGGCTGCCGTTAGAAAGTTAGTGGTTATGGGAACTGAGGAGAAATCAGAATTTCTATGAATACTGAAAATGAAATGTTAAATCCGCCATTCACTTTGTAAACTAGGCCATTTGAAGGCAATATACATTCACAGTCGTATCGCGGGATAGATCCGCACACACGCACGCACTGTGTGGAGATTGAGTGGAAGTGACTTGTGACAGCTGGTTAATATTGCTTACCAACGACAATAGCGAAGAGAAATGAAACTGAAAATTTTGTAGCCTTACTATGCCGTCAAGAAAGAAGTAGCAATAGTTTAGGAAATACTCTAATGCAGTGATGGCCGCCGGTTGTTTGTGTTGTCTAGAATTACCACATATAAGTCTTAAAATTGAAGGCACCACGACTGAGCGAAATATATTTTGGACTAGACCGTAAGTCTAAGGATTAAAAAATTTTTAGATTAAGTCGAACTGAGAAGATGATAAAAATAGTCTAGAAAAGGATATTCCGGAAGATTAAAAACACAAAAAATTTTGAACGTATTTAACAAAAAGCAGACCTTGATATAGCTGAAAAACTGAGCTCAGTAAAATATAAAAAATAAAACTTTTACACGGAGACAAAATATTGCTTCCTATAAACATATTATCATCAGGTGAAAAGATGGCGAGTGAAATGTGACAAGTTATCTTCGGATGCACTCATTAGCTAAATATAGACAATATATTTTGGACCTAAAACTTAAGAGGTACAAGGGGAACATTTATTACTGCTACACTTCGTCCACTTGAAACTGTTATGCGCCATGAAAAGCGGGTACATTACAGGTAAATTTGTATTTAAAAGATCGTTATATGCACAGAGAGGAACAAATAGTTTCCTTCCTCCAGTTTCTTCTTTGTTATTCAACACTGCAACCCCCGTCGGGTTATATTTTAATTTTGAGACCAAGCATTTTTTTTTTTCGTAAATGAAACTATATGCTAATATTGATGTAATCATGATTGAAAGCATTTTTATATGACGCGTTCAGTTTCCGAGACCTCTTCAATCGAGCCGCTGAGAATCTACAAGATATAAAATCAATTAAAAAACCAGTAATGATACAGTATTTGAAATAAATCTTCCACCAGACCGCAAAAGTTTTTTTCAGCATAGCAGAATGACATTTTTCAAGTGTTGCAAAACGAAAAAGAATTGTGATCGATTCTAACATGAATGTACTCTGTGTAAAAAGCAAGATAGGCGCAAACAAACATACAGCAATCAAACGAGTTTTTGTGTATTTTAGACTAAGAAATGCATTAGACTAAACGTCATTATATTTGCGCTCTTGGTGGGTAATTTTTACACAAAAAATGCGTTTTGCACCCAATTAAAACCGGCTGTTCTGTCACCCACTGAGCGCAAATTTTGTGTTATACAGAGAACACGATTTGAGTTTAGAGTTTTGTGATCTTTTAGTACAACATTTCGATCTCATCAACGCGCCTATCGGCCAAATCCCGAACAACACTGAAAATACAGGTCATGTAGAGGTCAGAGGCAAGAGATGTTGACTATCATAATACTGAATAATTGTAATTCATAAAATTCTTTGTGGTGTTTGGTTTCGGCTCGAAAGATCTCTTTGGAGAGGAAACTATTCTAGCGCGTCTCAACCATCACTCCAATCGTCGCTCGACAGACGAACAAAGTTATTTTATGAGCTGATAAAAAGCGTTCTCAGTGCCATAAAAACTACAGCCTATTTGTCAAGCTTGACAATTCGATTTCGTTCGACCGTGCAAACATTTTGGGGACAAGTTACATTGCATGTATACTGCCCCCACCAAGTTTAATGCGTTAGAGAGCGGTGTCGGTCATCCAATGCTTGACAAAGAACAAGAGTGCATCATGGACTTAAATTCGGAGCACACAAGATCTGGGCTGTCGACCTTAGACATCAAAAAGAATACTAAAACGAAAGCTGAGAAAACTTTCGAAGAACTGGTTGAAGAATCTCTTCGCCTGCCTGAATTAAGCCCCTCTAGTCAACTCCCATTGAGTATGACAGAAATACTCCGAAACTCGCAGAAAACGAAGGACGTTTCTACTAAATTACCGCAGATAAACGGTGGAAAGGTTCAGTTGGTTGCTACAACCGACCCGTTATCGAGCGAGAAGAAAAGGAGACGGAGAAACAAATCAAAAACAAATCGGCCTGGACGACCTTCGCCACACATCCCAACGGATGATGCGAATGCTAAGATGCGCGTGACTCAATGTGTTAAGCCGTCAGTAGGCTTAAAAGACAATAACCATCTGAAAGCTACGGCGAATACGGAGAAGGGGCCATGGAAGAAAAAAATGCATGCGAGGCATAGTAAGCGGCGAATGGCCGAGGAACCAGAGGGCATGAACGTGTCACTGACAGTTGCAACTTACCACCATTAAAAAAGTAAACATAAATCATGGCTTAAGAAAACAGCGTTGACTCACAAAGGTTTCGTGGATGACTTCTTCATTTACGGCCCCTTTATGGCGAGCTTCAATTTGAGAAGATAATGTTTAAGTAACGAGTTAACATCCAGCATTATAACTCAGCGCCAAAGGGAGTCTAAAGGTAAATTTCTTACAATCAAGAATTCTGCAAAACGCAACGCCCACGCGAGAAACAAATTTATCCTAACGAGTTTGTTACGGTAAACCTGGCATGACCTTTTTCTTTATACTTGAACATCTTTGTTATGTATCTTAGTAAAGAATATAAAGACCGTCAACTTCGCACTTGAAGTATTTCGCAATGTCATATGACTTAGAGGCAGGGAGATCGATTTTCGTTCACCTTCCAAGACTTGTATTTATACTGAACTATATGCAAAACCAGAGATATACTTTACTTTAGGAAAATAAACAATTGCACCTTTGAGTTTTCGACGTATTAGAACAAGGTCTCAAAATTGAGAGGACTGGCTTACAAGATCAAACGACAATCAATCAAAGCTTGAATTAAGGCGCTTTGTTTTTTTGTAGGGCTGTTACGGAAAAGAATTGATGTTATTGAATAACCCTCGATGTTTTATTAAAACCGAGTAAAGAATGATATTCTTAACAATCGAAGCGTACAATCTTTTGACCATGTTCTTATGTGAAAATTAAATCCAATTTATTTTGAAACGTTTAGTGTATTGCACGTTAAGTAACTGTGCGATATTTAATTAAATTTTCAAAGGTTTAATTAAGCATCTAGCTTTTCTGAATCATTGTCACCACTCGAAAAAGGTTGCATTATGTAGAATCGTGTGTAAACGAGCAAGGCTCGCGGACTCGAGAACTGGGAGTAACATCAGAAAAAATCGATTTATGAGATTACAGTCAGTAATCCTTCAATGTGGATAATGTATTCACAATGAGAATATCATGCGGTTTAGTAAAACAAAGATGTTATGACATCTTTACTTTTTGAAATAATTTCATAATAAAATCTGTTGTTCGATATACTTTCCCTGTCAAAATGTCTTCATAACTATGTCGAGTTTTCTTTCAATCAATCACAAAACAAAACCTTTCAGCTGCTGTATCGGGGTATGAACTTTTCTTCGGTGTAATCTTCAAGTGCATCTCTTACATGTCGCTTTCCTAATTTTGAATTAATTTAATCACTAAGTAAACAAGGAGGAGTGAAGTTTGAAATCTTCCGAAGAGGTTTGGCCTTACTTCCAGTCAACAAAAAGTCACGTTAACTCCGTCTTTGAATCACAAAACAGCTTTCCACGGAGTGTGTATGGAAAAATTTCGTCTTAAATTTTCCAACTTGTCATTTGCTGTCAGCCGTAACCAAACTGACATGAATTCCTTTAATATGAGGAAGCAAATGGCTTTTTTCATCACGGTTTGTATTTGTGTCTCAGCGATCTCTTCCTGTCCAACTGACGCGTAGCAAGAGGAAGAATTCTTTTCAAAGTACAATACCTGAACATCCGTAATGCAAAATGGGATTATGATTCTTGCGGTTTTTGATATAATTCCTTGTTTAATGATATACATGCAAAAATATCAGCAAGCTCGTTAGCTGGGAGGGGGTGAATGCAATACTTTTGTCCATGAAAGATTTGATCATGCTCATTCAGGAGTGAAGCTCAGCGTAGGTTCTAGGGTAGCCCTTCACCCTCCCCTCCCTCTCCCCCTTCTTATCCGCTGTAGGAAGGTCTTTTTCTTTTTTTCATTTTAAGACGTACAAACCTTGTATTTCAGGGAGCTCTCCGCTTTATCTATTTCTCTGAGCGAAATCAGCATGCAATTCCTTTATTTATCGACGCCGGTGTCTTACCGTTAAAATTTTTGTATTATGAGCATTTAGCTAATCCTTATGTTTGAAATAAGATACAGTAATGCTCCTGGAAACATTCAAAATCTTTTTCGAGATGTCTCTGATATTTATTCTTATAATACTCGATCCTCTGCCTCTAATAACTTTTACACACAAAATTCCAGACTCTCAATTCAAGTGAATTCATTTTCTTGAATCGGAACAAAAATATGGAATGAAATGCCTGTATCTTTAAGAAAACTTTCAAAAAATGCCTTCAAGAGCAAAATAAAACAAACACTTTTTGAGATCCTAGCTTCAGAAGATTGTTATATTGATCTTCCAGAAATCGTTCAAAAAGTTAAGTTGAATTTATCTTCCTCTTGATTGATCAGTTGATATGTATTCAATTATCTCGTTTTATGTACAATTTCCTTTCAAGACTTTTGTCATTTAATATTAGTAATATCATTAGTTTATCAGTAGTCTCTAGTCATTGTTGTCAATTCTAGCTTTTTTTAGTTCTCTTGTTACTTTTTTTTCTCATGATTTGAGAAGTTTTACGACACGACTTTGTAATATACAGTGCAAATGATCTGACAATAATAAAAAAATTTACTCTCAGCCCGCCTGATAGAGATGTAATTATATCGAAGATCGATTTCCATCATGAAGTAAACAAGATTCCAGACAGAAGTGCAATAATCTGCGCCAGAATTGTCTCACGAAATCAATTTGGTTTAGCGTCTCATCAAATTACATTGCTAATGTCGGACAAAATTACAAAAATACTAATAGGGATTTCAGACATAAAGAAAAAGTAATTACAACCATAATAGTGATAATAAACGAGGGCGTAAAAATCTCCATCAGTCTAATACCATTTGAATCGAAATTCAGCATTACACGAAATAAAAAAGAATGAAAATACTTTTTTTCTGAATGCTAGTTTTGAGTTAAGATTCACAGCCCAGAGCACTACGAGTGACAGCTCTAAAATCATAAAGATTTTGGCCATGAATTGTCTGAAGAGGTATGTCCCGTGGAGACCATGTAAGTTCTATATCAGCTGCTAAAAAAAAAAGATGATTTTACTTATCACCGCGTTTTGAGACTGGCTAGGCTGGTCAAAAATGGCTTACAACTTGTTAATAAATTGACCGGGTAAGCCGCCTGTTTTGAAAAGCTTGGTAACCTGGCCGCAGCCGCGGCTCCCAATACTCAGGATTTCAGTCAGGGATGGCTACTTATTACGAAAAGAGCTTGCCTGGCGAGTGATTCAAAACTGAAACCAATCGCGACTTGTTCGCGTTTTCCAGCAGTTGAAGGCTTAAACCAGTTTACATGTTTTTGTTTTTGTTCGAAACGTTGTGTGTTTTTCTCGCTAATACTTATTCTTAAATGTCTAATAAAATCTAATGTCATTCGAATTTTGTTTTTGTTGTTGTTGTTTTTTTATTGAGTTCTCATTGACTACTGTTGAAATTTTCTTTTCATATGATTAGCCACTGCAGCTAGATTGACTTTGTTCTTACGATATTTAATCGAAAAGCGCCCTAATGGGATTAATTTTGTTTGTTTGCAAAATCCTTTCCCCTTCATCTTTACTTCTCGATAACATTTTACTTAAGTTATCGGCAACGTTGCTACTAAAGGAGCTTTACAGTAATGATATAAGTATTTTGCAAAGTAACACATTGTGGTACCGTTCGTTTCAAAACTTTTCAGCCTTGTTCCTTTACCGTATGTAAATGTTTCTTTGGTGTCCTTTTCTGACTTATTAAACGGGTGTTCCGTAAATTTCTTCAAACTGAAAATAATTTTTTTCGCCCAAAAGTACCGTGAAGTAATTAACAACAGAGAGCTTTCAGAGTTGTTCAGCAGTATGCCGATATTGGTTCCGAACAGCTCTCTGAAAAATATAAATTGTCACCGTCGCTCAAAACTATTATCGTTTGAAATCTAATGGCTATAATCAACTCCGTTTCTGCTAAAAACAAACAATAGAAATGCACTAAAACACTATCGAATAACTCATTAGCTTAAAAGCTTGTTTATTTCATTCAATAAGGGAAAGGATCGGGCAAGAGATTGGTCAAAATGCAGTTCCATTTCGGTATCCTAAGGCTACGTTAAATTTTTGCATTCAAAGAATATGCTCGAAGACCTCTTTCGCCGCGCTTATTTCGCAAGGTTTCTACACAGAGAGCTATGCCCCACACAACTTTCTTTGTTTGGATCGATAGAGGTCCGTAATATACCATCATTTAATGCAGACGACTTAATGTGTTTTTAACAATAGACATTCTTGAGGATTAAGACTCCAAACAATTATTTTTTAGCCCGTAAGAGAATTAAATTGGACACGTGGTACGTTGATATATGTTGTTTACCTAAATAATGGAACACGTATTGACTGCAATATACTTATGATATTGACTTGTGGTGGTACGGCCACAGATATGGAGGCCTCGTAACTACTCGCTGATTTTTTAGCAAATGTTAAAAAAATGAATGATTTAGCTCCAACGATGATTCCTAGTATTTTCATGGAAGGTTATAATGGTCCCTCGAGAACGTCACAAATGGCTTCAGAGACTTCGTTTCAGACAAAGAAAGAACTGTTCACCATCTACCTTCAAGAGGCAAAGCTACGAAGAGACTTGGAAACTCCGATAGATGATTGACAGGCCGAACCTGCTTAGGACCTATCAGAGAATAGAACACGAAGTTGCCAAGCGACGCAAATTTTTCTCGTTTAAAGGCCTGACAGGGTGTAAGTCGCTACCGAGCATTTACAACCCTACACTTCACGCGCAGAAACAACAATCAACGAAAGCTTTTAAAGAGAAATCAACAACAATGCATCACCCCACACCTTCAATAAAGGAACCATTGTTTACCAAACGAGCAGATTTAAGTTTGCAAGAGTTGGCCAAACGTTTGCGAGATATCAGTGATGCTAGAAAGACCGCGCCAAGCTTAAAAGCACCGTCTCCATGCCCAGACGATAAGGCGGTGAGAATAACTAAATGCCGTCCGGGTTTAAGGCGAACAAAATCAGATTTACCCTGGACATCTAAACAACGATGGAAGATAACGATACATAAGAGGCTACCAACCGTTATTTGACCATTTTCCCAGGATCCCGAGATAAAATTCGTAAGTTTTCCTGAAAATTGCTATGCACTTCCTTGCAAATCAGCTGAGAGAATTTGAATAACACTGAGGTAACAGTACACCTCCTATCTGATGAGTATGTCTTTTCTCGTCTCCTGTTTCCTGGATGGTGTGTAGATGCTTTAAGGAGGAGTTGCGTGTAATCACTTCCAGGAGATAGAGAATTTCATTAAACGTGACTGCACTTGAAGAAATACAGAGAATGAAAACTAGAAAAAAAAAGTGTGAATAGTGAAAAGTGAACATCATAGAAACAAAGATATCGATGGAGTAACTTTTCAAAAGATCCCTTTTCTCTAATGAAATTAAAAGTTGAGCTATCATAAATAAAAATAAACACGATCTACGAGTCCAATTTTCTGATGAGAAAAGGAAAGCAGTCATTATTTATATCCTGAGGGTAGGTCGGAGGATTTTTGGCGGATGACGTGGTTTACAGGGGGAAGGGAGGGGGGAACAGTTGTTGCTAACATAATACATAAAAGGGGGACTAAAAAAAATGGATAGCTTCTTTTTATCCCAATCACGAGATTTTGGGCCTTGCTTACAGCCCTAGAAGGAGGATTGGTTAAATTTTCTGTCTCCATTTGATAATCCCCTAGCCTGTTTTAGGCTTTCAGTTGGTAAAATGAGGCGCAAAATTAAAGTAAACAGCGCGATATGGCAACGGCCAACGGAAGAGTGAAAGAAACGAGAGAGGTTTGGTTCTAGTCGCTACCCGACCCAAGCCCCCTCGTTTTTCGCGCTACCGTTACCATCGCGCAGTTTCCTAATTTCCACGGACTTCGCACTCTTTTCCTCGCTGAACGCAAGGATTAGGCTGGTAATTCTCTCCCTGAATAACAAAACAGCTGTCATCATTCTACGCGCGACTATTACCACAGTGAGGACTTGGGTTCGTTTCCAAAAGAAAGATAAGAAAATAGGGGAATTTAATGAAAACTGATCAACGCATTTGTTCGTGTCTACAATCAAGTTTTGTTGAACTCAAAGGTGCATTTTTCTTCGAAGAAAAAAATCGCCAGAGAATACGGAACACAGTTTATATTCTCTTGAAAACATTGATAGAAAGGACATCTCTTGGCATGCGCACTGAATTTCCGAGAAATCATCAAAACATTGGATCGATTTCGCTCCTTCCACTTCTGGAATCCAGAACCCTATGGTTTACTTCGAATTCTGTGCCGAACTTAAGAGCAAACGTCGTACTATGCATTATTGAATTTTTGTAAACTGAAGAAAGTTCATTCTGCATTTTTTTTAAATTAAAAGTATTTTACACTTTTTCGTTGTCTATGTTGAAATTCGTGAATGCGCGTTTTGTAATCCTTCTGTGTTAAAGGACCAGACTGCTGAAATATTGAATTCTCAAACAGGAGATTGAGCGAGACGCCGCTCAATGAGTTTGCTTGACATTTTGGAAAAGTAGCTGACACGTTTTTGGTCGAGACGAAACGAAACGCTGGGTCATACCCGGCCACGAAGTATTTAGTCACAAGAGCTTATTCTCTCATGTTTCATTTCATTTGCCACCCATGCATGCGCATTGTCATTCCTTCACAACGTTTACATTTCTACGATGTTGTTGAAAGCTCTCTGCCTTACTGAGTAAGGCAGAGAGCTTTCAGAGGCTCTGAAAAGTTCTATTTTGAACTAAGAAACTTATCGTGCAGAAAAGACGTAAGATAGCTCTTCCAGTAATCCAAAATAAGCCGGCTTTGGGCGTTGCGACTGACGCACGTCACCAGGTATTGAAGTGTTTCAAACACAACCGTTGTTAATCGAAGGTAAAACTAAACAAGTGGCACGCAAAGTGAGGTTAAAGTTATTGCTGAATATAGCCTGAGGGCTCATCTTGGTGGTACTTAATTTCAAGCCTTTGTTCCTATGCTTCTGCAGACCGGAGGAGTTTACGAACATATTTTTTAAATTTGAAACTTAAAATGAAATGTCACGACGCACGGTTTTGTGCGGTTTTGTTTTTTTGTTTTGTTTTTCTTTGATTCTTTTAATGGCATATGATGTTTTACTGCGTGCAATGGAAGTAATGTTGTAACCAATCAGAAAACAGGATACTTTGTTAAATGCGTATTTTCCCTATCTATATATATTTCTTTTCGAGTTTGAAAGCATTCCATTTTTACAATGAAGTTATACAACCTTTTGTCACTTCGATTAACGGAAACCGGAATTAATCTCCGACAGCCCTTGAAAACCACGATAATTCGATTTCATACATTCTTTCCGGCGCAGCTTATGAGGAAAAATAACAAAGTGAGGCAAAAGAAAGGCTTGGTAGGTAATTGCGTCACACGTGCATAATCCGTGATTTTTTACTTATCTCCTTGTTATCTGCATTTAGTGGTATCTCGTGTACCAAACTGAATCAATGCTTGTTCAAGCGTTTGAAAGAGGTACATCCCTGTAAAATATATTGTTGCCTTTCTTATCTTCTGCACTTCTCACTTTTAAAGCGATCTCAATGCAGGCGGCAAAGTTGTTTGCGTCTAATCTTTTGTTTTAAAGTACAGACAAAGAAGAGAAGAAAGGAAGTGGACAACAATAAGTTTGTGAGCCGCAACTGAGCCGGGCTTAATGAAGAATCATCAGATATAGAAACTGAATACCGATGGCCCGTAGATATTGAGATCACACAACCTCCATCGGCAACACAAGCTCTCCGTGATTAGATCTCAAGTCCTTCAAAGAGCAAAAGGAAAAATCACTAACCCAGCAAGTTATAAATGAAGTTTTCGCCAGGGGAACGATTGGACAACAAGATGACAAGAATACGCAAAACAAGTCCATCCATCTCAGAACAGCTTCCCAAACAGATGGCGAGAATCCTGTACAACACTCTTATTCAAGAGGTACAGCGAGTTAACACGGAGGAAATGGTGACTTCTTCAAACGATATAGACCTTCAAACGGAGGACATCCCTTATCAAAGTAAACCGTTAAAGGTAATGAAAACCAAAGCGAACTCGACATGGCTTATAGCTTTTCACAAGCGGGACACAAACACGCTCTGACTTCACTGAAAAGCTACGCTGTATTCATAGCCGCTTTTATCTCTACTACTTTCCAGGTGTCCTGGACTTTGCAGTTTGACTCTTTTGTAAAATAAATACAATTTATCTCACGTGCAAGAAAACGAGTGTGTTTATACATGGATAAGCAATATGTAATTTTAGTTTCTTCTACAGTCATATCGTAGTGGAAATACGACTGTGTGTCAGATATAATTTGAATCAAAAATACACCCCAAGTATCCTAATAAATGAGATTTACTGAGCTTAGTTTACTGGTCACAAAATTGTTTTGTTTTTCACTTGACGTCTAAACTTTTTAATCATAATAAAGTCAATGGACGATGAAATAAACTTTTACAAAAAATAATCATCATGAAAAAAGGTCATAAAAAGAGACAAATAACACAAAATACGTACATCTCTGAATTTAAGTTTAGTGCTATGCAACGCACGGCAACATGTTTGGGTACTGCACATAACACAACATGTATTACGTAACACTGAACTGTACGATGTCAGAGAGATTGTTCGTCGAAGACGTTACTTATAAGTTAGTCAGGTAACTACAAGTCATGCAACTCAGGCGAAACTTTGCATGCATGCATGCGTCTTATATGGACGAGTGAGGTTTGATTAACAAAAGCTGTCCCGACAGAACGTTGTCGTACGACTTGAACACAGACTGAACTAGTCATCCTTTAAAGGCACTTTTTATGCAACTGAATCAAGTTATTCCTCACGTTTCCAGAAACAAGTTCAATTTGTCAAGGAAATAACATTTTGTTCAATGGCCAATGAAAACAAAGGAAACGTCATAACAACGCAACGAGAACTGGAAGCAAAACCAAGAATTGAAAATCGCCTGAAGCGCGGGAAAACGTAGGTGAAGAAGCGACGATTTCAGTTTTAGTGCCGCGACTTGTCGACGCGCGGCCGTCGCCTGGGTTCCCTTACGTAACATCTAAGTTGTCGTGCAAGTGTGGTAGCGCCATCTTTGAACGGTGCCACGAGGCCACTGAGTTAAAATCTCCCTATTTCGTTTAGGTTTTCTCGATGTTTGGTCTCAATGTTGCTTTAAACGCTCTAAGATTTAGTGCGAGTTTTCTCGGAGCCTTCGTGAAGGATTTTGCTTTAAACTGAGATTTTGATTTTACATGGTTAGTCACCGTTCGCGGCAAAATTTAGTTTTGCGCTTGATCGTTTGAAAATAAAGATTGCCAGGCGTCTAAAACTAAACACTATAGCAGTCCTTGGCTTATTGATGTGATACTTAACTGAAATTTATACCGAGGTGTCTCCCGCGAAAATTGAAGTTTCTATGTAGAGTTTCTTTTTCCAAGAAAGATCCTAAATATTGTCAATAGGATTTTTCTTGGTTTAGAAGACACAGAATTAATAACGTAAACCAATAAAGAACAAAAAGACAAAAGAACGATGTAAAACAGGTCGATGCGGCGGTTTTCTATTGTGACGCGGTGTCCTGTGTCTTCTACACCAATACGGAGTCACGTGCGTCAGATTTGCCAAGATTATCAGGCACTGTATCTTTGTTGTGAAACTTTGTGTCTGAGCGTCTTCATTTCTAAATTATTCTTTTCAGTATCGGACAACAGAGGAAGACAGTAATTGTTGATTCAAATTTAGTGGCAGATACGAGCTGCTGACCTCGTTTTTGTATATTGCATGACAAAACGATCGAGATACGTTTCGTATATTTAACAATTATTCCACGAGCGCGCGTTGGATATGAGATGATAGATAGCCAACGAGGCGCGTAGCGCCGAGTTGGCTATAACCACCTCATATCCAACAAGCGCGAGTGGAATAATTGTTTTATTAAAAACGCCCTCAAGAAATTATTATTTTGTAAGAAGAAACTGGATTTTTTAGCTCCCTTTTGATTTTAAGCTGACGCGTACGCTTACCATATTTGTAGATTATGGTATATTGGCTGATATACCATAATGGCTAAGCCAATAAAAAGTCTTGAATTGCATTATCCAATGATCCAGTTTTTAATAAATATATATATATATATATATCTGCGAAGTAGGCGAAGAGGAGCAGGAGAGAAGGAAATGACGCCACATGGCTGACTGGACGTGTGCTTCTATTTAAGCTAACTTTTTAGCAAGTGTTCGTCTGATTTATATAGTAAGAGGAGGTGATACTTGCTTATTCGATGAACTGCGCTCGCATAAGGATTAGTGGTTTAAGTACCGTCTAACTAAAGCCTGGCCTTGTAACTACGTGAGAGGCTGATATAACATTGAAACCAGATAATCCAGCTAAACCCCTAAAGATATTATGAATTTCACGCCACCTCTTAGTTCGTCACGCACATCCGCGCAGTTGACCAACATAAATTGTAATGCAATGTCATCCCTCACGTACAGGACGAACATTCAGAACATGTGAGCACTATATCTGTCACAAAGGCCGATTAGCGAGTTTGGCCGCTAGTGGTCTTCTTCCAATTCTCACCACTAGTGGCCACTTTGGGGACATCGACCACTATTGGCCATGTTGCAATTTTGGCCACTAGTGGCCCTTTGGCGATTTTGGCCCCTAGTGGCCGTTTGGCAATTTTGGCCCCTAGTGGCCGTTTGGCGATTTTGGCCCCTAGTGGCCGTTTGGCGATTTTGACCACTTGTGACCGTTTGGCGATTTTGGCTACTAGTGACCGTTTGGAAATTTTGGCCGCTAATGGCCGTTTTCCGATTTTGGCCACTAATGCCCGTTTGGCGATTTTGGCTGACTAGTGGCCGTTTGGCGATTTTGGCCAGTAATGGCCATTTGGTGATTTTGGCCAGTAGTGGCCGCTAGGCGATTTTGGCCACTAGTGGCCCTTTGGCGATTTTGGCCACTAGTGGCCGTTTGGCGATTTGGGCCAGTAGTGGCCATTTGGCAATTTTGGCCACTAGTGGCCGTTTGGCAATTTTGGCCCCTAGTGGCCGTTTGGCGATTTTGGCCACTAGTGGCCGTTTGGCGATTTTGGCCACTGGTGGTCGTTTGGCGATTTTGGCCACTAGTGGCCATTTGGCAATTTTGGCCACTGGTGGTCGTTTGGCGATTTTGGCCACTAGTGGCCATTTGGCAATTTTGGCCACTGGTGGTCGTTTGGCGATTTTGGCCACTAGTGGCCGTTTGGCGATTTTGGCCACTAGTGGCCGTTTGGCGATTTTGGCCACTGGTCGTTTGGCGATTTTAGTTACTAGTGGCCGTTTGGCAATTTTGGCCACCAGTGGCCGATTGGCGATTTTGACCACTAGTGGCCGTTTGGCGATTTTGGCCAGTTGTGGGCCCTTTGGCAATTTTGGCCACTAGTGGCCGTTTGACAATTTTGGCCACCACTGGCCGTTTGGCAAATTTGGCCACTCAGAGATTGGCCGTTTGGCGATCTTGGCCACTAGTGACCGTTTGGCGATTTTGGCCACTAGTGGCCGTTTGGCGACTTTGGCTATTAGTGGCCGTTTGGCGATTTTGGCCACTAACATTTGGCAATTTTGGCCACTAGTGGCCGTTTGGCGATTTTGGCCAACAGTGGCCGTTTGGCAATTTTGGCCTCTGGTGGCGGTTTGGCAGTTTTGGCCACTAGTGGACGCTTGGTAATTTGGCCCCTACTGGCCGTTTGGCAATTTTGCCCACTAGTGGCCGTTTGGCAATTTCGGCCACTATTGGCCGTTTTAGCGATTTTGGGCACTAGTGACCGTTTGGCGATTTTTGCTTCTTGTGATCATAACCAACGGCGTGGCTTAACAGAATGATCCAGAAATTGTTATGGTATGCATGTCATCAATATCACTATCCATAACAAAAGTTAATCGCCTTGTAAACACTGCGACTTACTGTTTGTGAGGTTGTTTCGCCTGAAAGAATTATGTCGGACGTCCACGCAAAATCCTCAATCATTTTTATGTTCGCATATGCGTAGAGGTTTCACCACTGCGACCATGTTATCCCAATAGCAAGGAGATTTACTATTTTTTCCACCTCGAGTTACAAATAATTTGCAGTTCATTGATGTTTTCACTTAAATTCCGCGTGTGGTTCCCTAAACTGTTTACGAAAGTCTACTTGAACAGACTTGAATGCAATTAGCTAATGCACACTTATATCAACAGCCAATCAAAACCGAAATTATATACGTTAACCTGGGGAACAAATTGCTTGAAAGGTCATCGCCGCAACCACAAAGGATACAGTCGGCATTTGCACTGATTGCTGTTTTTCTTGCCGCTACTCCGTGTTAAAAAAACGTAACCGGGTCAAATATTAGTGTCCATAGTTGATTTTTTTAAATTCAAATTTAGCGGATAATATTCATACTTTCTTTGTAGTTATCCTTTATTCCTGGCTACCATAAAGAAAAAAAACTTTTTAAAGGTCTTCTATCGAACACTGGCGACATCTAAGAATCATAAGCAGCTTTACAGAGTCACAAATACAAGAGAATTACAAACACAGCATTTTAAACGTTTAAAACTGTTGATGTTGGTAATCAGCTCCAGTTTAGTTGACGATCATCTTAGTGGATTAACACGAGATCGCTAATTCAGTTGAAGACAAGGTATTTCGCAGTTCAAACAAGAAACGAAATCACGCGAAAGCCAAAAGCTTGAATTTCGTCTCGAGGAAAACGCAACTTGAATTTATGTTTTTCTTTCATATTTTTTTTCACCCAGTATTCGCCAAGTAACATAAGTATTCACGTTATGTTATACCTACAAACTACGCATCCTTTTAGGAAGATCTGAGTAATATAAATTAAAATCACTCCAATGCGATTTTAAATGCATCGTCTGGTGTTTTTTTCACTGTACATCTGTTTCACTGATCATCCAAACGATCAAACGAAGCAAATAGAGGGCTTTTCGTGAGCAGAAATGCAAAGCTGTCTCGCTTCTGAAGATGACTGCCCACTGTTTCTAAAAATGTCTCTCAGGTTGCAACAACTGATTTCCAAACTAATTTGCAGCTCATTAAAGGTTTTACTCAAGTGCTTTCAGTTGTTTTACTGTTTACATAAGAATCTTGAACAATCTCGAGTTCAATTATGCAAATGTAAAACTTGTGTTAAGGTTGATTAACATACGAAACACGTAACACAAACACGACTTCGCAACTGAGAAAACCCACGTTTTGCATGCCTTTTATATCAAGTTTCGCCTCTTTTATTCCTTGTTTCAGCTTTTCTTTGTTTCGCTTTCAACTGCCATCCGTGCGGCTTTCGTAACATGTAACATGCGTCAACTCTCGAACCTTTTAGGCGAAAAAATATGGAATTGTTTCCTTTCGAATTAAAATAAACATTCGTAATGATTGTGCAGGGAAACGAGAATAGCAAAGGAAATGAATGGCCTTTTATTTACGGATATAGTTTCAAATTAACAGAAATCTAACCAAGTTACCCGCTTTGAATACAAACTACTGGTGCACTTGATTGAACTTTCCATGTGTTGTTTAGAAAAGAGACCAATGCAAAGTAAGGTAACTTAAGTTTCAATTTTAATCAGTTTAGGATGGTGTGATTTGTCTTGTGATAAACTGTAGGTGTTATTTTAGTTTCCTCTTACATTGCGGTTGGTACTGTTAGTTATCAATCCCAGAAAAATAGCTTTAAGACAAGAGCACGTCGCCGTGGAAACTCGGGATCCCCGGTTTGCTCCAAGTACTTGAGTTTAAAGGGTTTTTCATCGGGATTTGTTGTTCTTGGGAATTAGTGTCAATCGTTTCATGTTCAAAATCCTTGTAACCGCAAATTTCATGACCCAGATCTTGACATTTTAATTTACTGCTATAATGAAAACATTCGGCGGAGGAAGATATGCTGAATTTCAGCCCATGAAACGGTAACTTAAGTTGCTCTAAAACCCAATGAGAGTCCTTTCGGGGCCACCAACAGTTCTTCATGTCTTAGTGTCACTATGCTGTCCGACAATTAGATTAGTTTTGAATGGTACCCACCAAGACAGCTAATTAATTACTTCAGGTCTACAACATATGTCTTTTTTATCTTTATGAAAAGCTATCAATGTATCTATGTAGACTGATATGCTCGAAAGATCCGTAGTACGATATGAGAAATAACACCGAGCAGAGCTTTCTTTCGCTTTCCTTCTAAGATAGTTGGCTTTGTAAAGAATGTCGTGATAAACTGTTATTCACACCATATTGTACCGCTGAGATCTATCTCAGTCTCAACTCTTGGTGGGATTTGTTATTCAAGGATGGAAATTTAACCTGATATATCCGACAAGATAGGAGCAGGCATATAACAAACCTGTTCCCCGTGTGGAAAATACATTTGTAACACGTCAAGGTTAGTTAACCCGAACTCACTGCCTTCGTGGTTGAAATTTTCTCGACCGACTTTGCTTCTGTTTTCAATTAAAGTCAAGTTAATCCTCCCAGAACTTCGGTGAGCCTGGTTTAGGACACGAGGGACGTTCGGGAAGATCAAAATCAGGAGTAACGGGAATCTCAAGGGGTGGCAAAGTTCGCCCATGTCTTTGTCGTTCGTGTTTGGTGTAACACGAACTTTGCTCTCCTTTCCACGTGAACGGGGGAATGTAGAACTCTTTTAAAGACGAAGGAGGTTGAAAATTACTGTTCACGTCTCCTTTCGATGACCATAGATATTTTGAGTCACTAACCAGCTCCTTGCTATGCTCAATGTCGGAATTGAGAGCCGGACCAGTTTCATTTTCAAATGTTTGTGTTAGGAATGTTCCATTTGTTCTGTCGCAACTTGTTGTTTGTAGTGTCGTGGTGTTGTTACCACTGTCTCCTATTGCGGGTAAAGGAGTCCTCTGATGAATTTGTGGCGCTGAGAGCCGATCATTAAACTCCTTTTCTCGTCGAAGCAACTTTAGCAACGCTTCAGCTTCGGCATCTTTCACTTTACCCCGCATGGGAATTCTTGCGCTCTCCATGACAATATAAGATCTCGACGCTCTAGTTGACTCTTCGACTCTTGCACGTTACCCGGCTTTTAGACGCTAAACGGATCTTATTGAGTTTTTAACTGTCGTCTGTTTTGAAACTCAAAATCCCATCCCTGTCGCTTGAATTTGACGGAAAGGATTTCACAAGCGCTTGTTAATCACGGACTCTCTACGATGACTGCTGGCAACGGCAGGTAAATTGAATCAACAATCTTAAGAAAACATCGGGATTCGGCTGTTAAACGCGCGCGCCATTGATCAATGACAACAGCTGTCACTTACGCTTCGCCATTGGCGTACGCTAATTGTATGTTTTAGTCGCAATTAATATTCCTGTTCGAAGCCCTCCACAAAAGATGCGAAAAATAAGCTATTTAATGAAACCGCGCTGAAAATGTCAACAGAACGAGAGTTTCCGCCTAAACCTTTTCTTTTCGCCATTGTCTCGCCCTATGTTGGCTGTCAGGGTTAGATTGACAAACGCCGCTCTGCACTGAGCCAACAGATTAACACTGTATTATTTTCTCTAACAAAATCTGAAGTGTACTCGCATATTGGGTATTTTAGCTTCATGCTGAGGACGGTAGAAAGGTAGAAACACGAGCATATTGAAACAACCATCTCCCAGAGAGAAGAGAAGTTTGCGCGGGAAAAGAAACAAAAATTAGTCTCCTACAAAGAGGTAAGTTTGTGAATATCTTTCTTCCACTGAGGCTAATGAATATCAGTTTCCATTCACGAGAGGAATCCGACATTTTGGAAACACATGGCATCTCTAAGGTTTCGAAAATTCATGATTTAAGCGGGCAAGGTCCAGTTCATGATAATCTTCACGGCTAAACAACTATTATTAATCGCCTGTTCCCATAATGTGTGCCTGTCACCAATAATCTGGGTTAATTCCTGGAAGGTAAAGTTCATCTCCTTGCAATATTCCCAGTTACAGCGGACAGAGTCCTTTGCATTGTTTTGGATGACAGTAAAAATCACTTACTTCTTATCAGAGAAGATCTTGATACAATCTATTCGCAATGCAAGCTACTGACTAGAGGACACTGAAACTGCGATTTGCCACAGCGTCCCGACTGTTAAAATAGTTACAAGGGCTTTGTACGTATGTTCAACCGCCAACCAAATTCCGTTCGGTGCCCAAAATGGGGCTGATTGAAACGATAGCGGTTTACAACCTCAGCGACAACATTCTAAGCCTTTTAGATTCAAACAAGAGATCAAAGGTTTATGCCTGATTATTCTTCCAGATCATCTTAATTTCAAACACGTATTGATAATGTTGATAAAAAGGAAAGTCCATAAAGATGACCGACGCAATGATTTTTCATTTTATTTTTTGATTGCCAAATCAACCATAAAAGAAGGACTACAAACCAAAGAAAATAGATCTGGCAATAAAGTAATCCTTAATAAACGATTGGATAAAATGGAGGAATTTAGATAAAATGGCCCACTAGCGCTGATTTTAAATATGTTAAAAACGCACATCACAAACGTTATAAATGGAAAGAGAGCCTTAAAAATCCATTTGAAAAATTATGTATAATTTAAACTTCTTGGCGCCTTCATTTCGGCCTTAATCGCATTTTTTTAAAAGTGCTAATGAATTTTTAAGTTAATAATTTCTTGCGAAGGTAAGCCATTGTTTTGATCTAAATCGTGTGAACAATTAACTGTAAAACAGAAACATGGTTTCTAGGAAGGGCTTCAAAAACGACGGCAATTAATTTCGAACAAAGGAGCTGAGGTGTAGATTTGTAAAAAGGCGCATTTAACCTTCGATAATATGTGCGAACGACGAGTCAAGATCGTAGAAGTGCTTTTGGACAATTCTAAATTAAAATCTTAATTTTATCTTGTCAATCGATTTCGTGTGTATGTTCACAACAGTTGTGATTTCAATTAACTTCCACAGTTTCCAATTTCCGTCTGCGAAAGCAATTAAAAAACTCTACTTGAAGGACAAACAGAGCAAGCCGTTGGAAGAGGCCAAGGCATTCAAAAGAAGTAAAAACCTCAGTCCTTCTATTTCAAAGATTTTTTAACACTGAAAAAAGAGCACGATTTTTTTCCAGGCGGGCCATTTTGAATAAATGAGCGACACTCGTAGTCTTACAGACATTTTTAAGAAACAACGCACACTTATTCTAACAACAGAGTTTTAAAAACTTTTGGAAATCTTATCACAGTGGTTACTGTATTGGCTGCAAAATCAAAAAGGAATGATCAGGTTATTTAATTTCATAATGTACTGGGGTATATAAACGTTGCCTCAATGTTGATACATGTGGTAGCTGCATTAAAAACTTTCACACACTGTCCTGACAAACTTGGGAGCGAAGGATGCAATATATTCTATCTAAACAATGTTGTGATATTTGTTAATGCGAGGTCAGCAAAATAACTCCCTTTTTTATGAACTTTATCGATTAGCAGCCGCGGAAAAGCTGCTGTTGTTATTGTTGCCAATTCAAATTGTTTGCCTGATTTATTGTTGGGGTTCTCGCGATTGCCGTATCGGGCACCATTCCCACTAACCCAGTAATGATTACTCGGCAAAATCTCGCGACTGATCGACGAAAAATCACAAAAACATACGATGGATTACTCGGCAACGAATGCAAAGCGACGATTTATCAGCAGCCCTTTAGAGCATTGATGAAAACTTGCAATCAAGTTTCCTGAGTATTCATTGGTTTACGTGGAAAAACCTTCTTAACACCCAGGATCACTCCGATTCACAGACAATTTACTTTTGGTCAATTTCATTTGATTAAAATTGAACAAGCTAACGTAATCGTCGACGTTAACTTTGGCCTTCAAGCGCGCCATTGCGGCTAATTGTGGAAATAGTTCACAGGCCAACAAGGAAGTGACCGATTCGTCGAACTGAAGGATCTCCTAAAGAAATATGAAGACAGTGATGTTGAATACTGTCTAAAGTCTCGTTTCGTGCTCCGCTTATGTGTCTCTTAAGATTAAAAATGCAAATTAAAGCGTGTTGAGCAGAATTAGGGTTACAGTCAACAAGTCTGATCAAAATTTTCAACGTAATTTCTCGTCTCGCTAATAAAAAGGCTCTGAATTAAATAACTCAGAATTTTACCCGCCTTCGAAAACTTCTGCCACCTGTTTTCGATTACACATCATAACTAATGCTCCCTTGAAACCGTGCGAAAATAATTCCACCGGAGAGTTCGTCAAACCAAGTTGCAAAGGAGTTTAGTGTTGCATTTCAATTGGGTCGGCGGCATTCGTAACCTGTAAATAGAGGTGCGAAAACGTTGAATCTTAACCGCGGTAAAAAAATTAACATCGAACTCAAAATCGAACACAAAATGAAGATTCTCAAAAAGTTAAAGGCTCGTCTTTTTACGAGCTACCATTCTGCAAACGGATGTAGTTGTAAAAATAGTGGAACCAGAGGTGTAAATTAACGGGCCCGAAAGCTGTTCTGTTTCCATTCAGAATGGGGTTTCGAGAAACTCCCAGCAAATTAACGGGCCCAAAAGCTGTTCTGTATCTATTCAGAATGGGGTTTCGAGAAACTCCCAGTAAATTAACGGGCCCGAAAGCTGTTCTGTTTCCATTCAGAATGGGGTTTCGAGAAACTCCCAGTAAATTAACGGGTCCGAAGCTATAATAAGGACTAAAATTTAAAGAACGGAGAAGCAGGTTCTGGCTCCCTGACCAGATCATTTTGTTTCTTTAACTGAAAATTTTATTTTACAATTTAAAAAAAAAAATGTAAGGCCTCATCTAGAAAGAAAACAGTGAAGCTTTAAGGGTCCGATAAGTTACCGAGATCTTTAAGAAACGGCCCCTAGTCCCATTATTTTCTAACGATCTCTTAATTCAAAGTTCCCAGATAACAAAAACAACGCGATAAAATTTCAGCATAATATGCAACTTATCGCTTGGGAGACAGCTTAAGGTGTGACGGGCAGTTTCAAATGGTTTCCGATATATGGCTTCCTGGACTACGAATTTTTAAAAGCAAACAATGAAAACGAAAGTGGCCGGCTTTGATTACATTGTGCGACGAGTTGTTAGTTGTAGAACTGAAAAAACATTGTTTTCAATTACTATTATTCCATTAGCTTTAAAGCGTGTGGCTTTGAAGGCTTTCCTTAGCTAGACCTCCACTGTTTCCAACATAGTAATATCTTTCCGAAAAGCAACATATTTTGTTGAGAGTATTCTTAATTTATTCATCCGGACAAACAGAAAAGGAAAGTGTTAATAAGTTAGGGTCGGAAGTGACAACAGTACGAAAACGTGATAACAAGTTGTGTCAGAGAGGAAATAATTAAAATGAAATTTTGAATTTCTACGCGTTATTCAATGCACTCGTGCACGTGCACATGTCAAAAGGTAAAACGTTCATAATAGAGACTTGAAATATTTTGGGAATGAATGCGCGATCACTTTCTTGTTTCAAAGAACTTCTAAATATTTGCTTCCTTATATCTCACCGCAAACACCCGGAAAACTATTGTAATAAAATTGCAACAAATATTGCGCGGTGTCCCAACGAAGGGATTAAACTTTAATCATAGAGTGCAGGTGCATATCAGAGGCGATAAACTTTGTTTTCTTTTGGCAAGGGCAACGCTTTACTTACGAGAATTGCCTACATCAGTAGACAAAAAATCAAGGAAGCCTAAACGAAAATCTAGAGATTTTTGCAGGACTTTCACCGCTATCTGATGAAAGAGTCATTCTACTATTGTGAGTATCAACAATTTTATTCTTTAAGTGTCTAAAACGGTTCTTTGGTGCCAATTACGATGGATTGGGTATCGATGAAGGCCGGATAGTAATGTCAATTCAGTGGTAATCTGTTGAAAGTGAACTTTAAATTTTGAACATTTGAAGAACGCTTACGCTTTCTGACGCCAACCTTAACTTCCGTGATAAGATTTCAAATAAACATGTACCTACAAGAACACAACAAATAACGATATGTATAGGTAGAAGGGGATGAACTGCTTTCACGAAAAGAGTTTGAAAGTGATTTAGAGGCCTAAATATGAACAAGCTATTAATCAATGTTTCCGTTTAACCCTAAGGTAACATTCATGGTGAATTCATGAAGTCACGTTTCAGCGAATTCACAGTAAAATTTTTGAAGTTGATCAATATGCAAGATAATTTTAGTTAAACTTTCATTAATTACAAGGTTTGATTAGTCGCTGTTCGAATTGTCATGTGACATTACTACCGAATTATTTAAACTCTTGCTTTTAATAACATGTATCACAAGGACTGAACAAAAGACTTTCTTATCAATAAATCAGTCCGTTATCATTTACAAATGAAATATCATTACTATTATCTCATTCCAAAGTTTTAAATTGTTTGCGAGCTGAAAGTGAACCAATCCATTGTTACTGACATACGAGTCAAAATCTGTCAAGTCGAAGACAGCTGACTTTATGCATAATAAGGCTAGTTTTAACGACTCAAAAACTTAAATTATGGACGCGCTTGGTATGCAACGAATCAAAATCGTACTTGTCTTAATGGTTCCTAAGTTATATCATGGACGATTGAGTGTTTATTTCCCTTATATAACTTTTTGAAGCGTTTACTATGCAATAAATCAATATATATAGCATGGTAGTCCTGGGGTAAATCCGTGTCTTCTGATTGGTTTATACTAGGTCAGTAGTTTGCCATGCGGGAACAGTCATCAGCCGTGTATTTTTGGTCGCAAAAACCTGCAATTACGAAAAGAGGTTTGGTACGAGTGCCATGTAATAATGTATTTACTAACCTCGCTTCCTCGAGCCGCTTGGCCTTCGGTCGTTTTTGTACGGATCTAGGTCCCATGGGTCCGTACAGCCAAGACAGAAGGCCAATATTCTCTTACCCAGCTCGATAAGTAAGAAGTTAATCGGAGCTAGTTTAAAGTGCCGCTAAAATCAAATATTCGAAGTTTGATAAAAATGTTTTTTCTTTTTAACCTCGTGTTGGACTCACTCACCAGTCCAAATCGTTTTTGAATCAGAGCACAGGAAGTCTGTTTCTTCGGAGCGTATTTTTCCATCTTTTGCTGTCCGCCATAATGAAGCGCGTTCTAACCGAGTAAGCGGAAATGACGTTAGATTCTCAACTGGTTAAACACACGGCTAATTTCAATAGTGTCGCTTGCAAGTACAAACCCTACTAATTTGCAATGCTATAGAATACTCTGCTTGGAAAATATTGGATATCAAGGTCTTAAAGGTGACAGAATAAGCTCTCAAGTCAACGACACTACGATTCTCTAAAGCGATGCGAATTATGGACGTAAAGTGAAAACTGTTACGAGAAAATTTAGTGATTTTTCCCTGTAGAAGTTTAAGCATATTTATTGGTTGCTTTCGGAATTTTAGCGTTCACAATTTATGCGAGTTTCTTTCATTACGATGTTTTAAAAGGATAAAAGCCAAAAGTAAATTTTGAATATAGCCAAGTTAAATTGTACAGCTACATCTCGGTACTTTTCTTGTTCGTTCTTTGTGAAATTTTTAGGTAAATATAAGTGTTAATCTGGAAAAAATTGGTTCTCGTGGTAGTTACAAGCCGAGTCAAACTCGTAATTTTAATTTCCTTCCATACGATAGTTTCCAGACCAACCTTGCATTGATAAGGAGAAACTTTTAATTACTTTTCCACTCTTATCTCCTAAGTTGGGTACCGGTATATTTTTTAAACCAGAACTGTGAATTCTCAACTAAGTTTCCTATTTTTAACGACCTCGCGTTGATTGCATCCGCTCTTTTAATTTGAAATTGTTTTCGTCGTAGAAACAGATGGGAATATGTAGTTTTCGTTTAACTTCAAAGAGATCCAGTCTACCGCTTCTTTCGTTATGCTGTTTAAATATGGTCGATTTGGATAACAATAGCACTTCACGCCAGTTAGCTTATAAGTAGCTGCCTTGTACAGTTTTGTTGATTACATCCTTGATTACAAACTTGGGTCGCTTGTTAGCCTGACCTAGAATAAAGTTTACAGTGGAACCAAAAGATTGTCTCACCCTTGACGTCCGTACAAGCTCGCTCGAAGTAGATCTCCGTGTACCAGCAAATCGTGACGAGTTTCCGTTCTCGCTGCCGAGTGGTCTCTGCCGAGTTCATTTCCCCCAGTTATTGTTGTGCCGTCCGCGAAGGTTCAGTTTTCCAGTTTAGCACGCAGAAAACCTTGTGTCACAAAACCTAACTTTCGGACTTGAGCAGGGCCTAGCGAAAATTTGACGATTCGATGGCCCGGCTAATATTATGTTTGAGTAACAATGTGTTCGAAAAGTATTGTTTAATAGAATATTTTATGTCAAATTGTAGTTTTTTCAGAATTTTCAACATAAGGTTACGCAATTTTCTGGTCGTGAAGTCAAGTAAACAGCGATCTAAGCAGGTAGTCTGCAAAAGCCGGAATCCGGAATTCTGCCAGAATATTTCAACGTCTGTTTTTTTTTTAATTCAAAACAACTCCGATGATTTTCCGAAGAGTGTACGAGCTCCGAATATACTCCGATGATTAACCGAAAACTATCCGAGGGTCTCCGAAGTACCCGGAGATCTCCGAGGAACAATCGAATCCCCGGCTTCATTTGTTTTTTAACGACTTTTTTATCTCATCTTTTGTTTATTTTTAATTATTAACTTATCTATCTTTTAACGGCCGTGAAACTAAATAATAAACAGCAAATCATTCGTCAAATTAAAGGTTAACATGGTTAGCGTCCCTTTAATCGATATCGATTATTCATTAAAAGGATACAAAGAAAATATAGCAATGCCTTGGTCAGTCTCCCATTGGCAATTTCAATTCAGGGAAAGCACTTCTTAACGAAAGCGATAAGCTCTTCCGTTAGAGACAGGCCTCCCTCATTCCTCCTCAACAAACCCACAGGCAGCCCAAGCTCACTACTAGGAAAGCGGACGTTATTCTTACCGTGTTGCGCAACGTTTTATATTTATAAAGGTTTGTATGGGATGTTATCGGTTTGCCTTAAAAGGGAGAAAAAAAATGTCTTGTTTTGAAATAAAATGGGCTTACCTTATTGCCTTGTTGTTTTCTTTGTTGATTCCTAGCGTCTTACGCCATTTTGAAGCGTTTTCGGCGAGTTAGCGCTATGTCAGTGTTCAACTACTAAAAGAAAGAAATTCGAGATTGGAAAGCCGATCGATCTGGAGATAAAAGCATCGCTAGTGAAAGATTTGTGGGAGGAATTGGGAATCGAGTGAATGGAAATGGAACTGCAACATCTCTGCTTTGATTTTCTGGAGGAGTCGGGACTGGTGTCAATTTTTTGGCGGAATTATTCGCTTCGGGCGACGGACGCTTCTAAAATAGGTTTCCGGCCTTGTCTTTCTTTCAGCAGTTGAACACCAAAATAGCGCTAACTCGACGAAAACGTTTCAAAATGGCCTGAGACGTTGGTAATCAACAAAGAAAACAAGGTAATAAGTAAGTCCATTTTATTTCAAAACAAGACATTTTTTCTCTCTTTTACGGCAAACCGATAACATCCCATACAAACCTTTATAAATATAAAACGTTACGCAACACTGTAAGAGTCACGTCCGCTTTTCTAGTAGTGAGCTTGGGCTGCCTGTGTTCAGTGACGATACTTCATGCATCACACATGTACCTTGAGAATGGCTTCTACCATAAATATCCCTTGCATGAGAATCGAATATTTTCAAGCCAACATTGCCTTTACAATAGATAGCAACTGCAGTACATCCTATTGTCAGGACAAAATTGTTGAAATTTACGGACATAAGTGATTGAAAGGCTCTATCTAAGGAGGTATAGTACTGATATCCTTCTATTGGAGCTTCTTGATGAACAGTACCAGTGTAGCTCTCACTTTATTAAAGTTCATATCATAGTCAGTCTCGAACACATTTAAACGTGTGGGTAATTCTGTCTGCATTAAAAATGATTGTCTGTTTGAACTGAGACAAACTTGAATACGACTGATTTCCAATATTGATTATGGACACCAGATCATTAGCAGAATTGATTCCTTGTTTGTTATTGTAAATTAAAAAGCATAAACTCAATGCAACACATTTTTGTCCTGAATTTTGTCCAAATACCAACTCATTAGCTTGGCTAGCCTGCAGTGCAGGCAGTTTTGGTGGTTTTCATCTTTCGTGTGTTTAGCCGCCATGTTGGATTCGCTGCAGACTGGGAGAATTGGGGCAGGAATGCGAGAATGTCGGATTGGGTGGGGGGACGGGGAAGGAAGATTTTTCTTCCCCTCCCCCTTCCCCAATTTTTCTCTCTCCCTCCCACTAGCTTGGTAAACTTTTTACCTCGCCCCAACTCTCCACTGTTTTTCTAATTCAAGATGGCGGCCTGAACAACCGATGGGAATATCCACTCGCCCCGCCAAAATCCACCTGCACTGCAGGCTATAGCTTGGCTATATGGTGCCGTTATTGTTTTGTTAGGGTCAATGTACATTGGAGTAGGACCAGGGTTTTTTTCTATATCTGAACTCAGTTGAAATTTACGATAGTTTGATACGTGTGTCTGACTCTTACAAAGACACATGGGTCTATTACAAGAACACATTGATAAATACCGACCCGCTCTATACTTCAATTCAATTATCCTTTGATAAACCCTCACAGAACAATTCAACAAATACTTCTTCTCATGTTGTGTTACTTCATTTAATCTTACCCTCTTCGTATTAAGCTTACAAACATTCTTTGTAACTCTTCTAACCTTCACATAACGACGTAACCAAGAGGAATTCGGTATGCTTGGACGAATACGCTCATAAACAAATTCCTTCGGTTTTCTGCCCTTTCTTCTGAGACGTTTCAGAGCCGTTTCTTGTATTCTAGTGGGTTGTCAATCACGTCTAAATACACGGTTATGGTTACATGTAAACATAATATGAGATAGCTCGTTTGATATAGCAGGTTTCGCTTGATATTCCTCGATAGAAGGTTCACTCGTAAAGGATCGCTCGTAAATTTATCTTTCGTAAAGTTCGCGGACCGACCCGTTCCCAAAACGTTCCACAAGTTTTAGTGTGGGTCTACCGATAACGGTGTGTGACTTTCTATGTATACTGAGCGTAATAGCCATCGAATTTCTTTCGCGTACATTAAGCTAGGAATTCTCTACGAAGGCAGCCATTGCTTTGAACCATGCGCTCTAGAGTTCATTCTACGTATGTGCATACACTTCACGCATGCGCTGTAGTGGAACTGCGTTTTTGTGACTGAACGCCAAAAAAAAAAAAAAATAAAAAAATATAAAAACCCAGCCGAATTTATACCTCGGGCGTTTCCTTCGGAAAGCCCGAGTAATTATGATCTCGATCAGTTTATTTATAAACTTACTCTGCCTCTGCTGTTTCCCCTAGTGTCAGCATAGTAGTATACGACTTTTTAGACCTTGTTTTTAAACCAATACCAGCAGTTTGTAGCACTCACCTGTTCAAACAAACACTTTCAAATCCCGGGTGATTTGTAATAATGACAATGAAATGGCGTCGACTTCACCAGAGAGTCTTCTGAGATGTTCCTCTTGTTCTTCCTCAACAGCGACTTGCATCGCGTATTCGCGATACTTTCGTCGTATAGTGCAAAATCCCCCGTTGCCGATAAAAAGCTATCCTCCGAGGCGCTAGTCAAACACTTCCTTTTCTGAGCTCGACATATTTCCCGATAATTTCCCTTGCCAAGAAGTCTTGGAAGATAGTCGTGTTCAGAATCTGTCGTCGCGATAGGTGTCAGCCGCTGAAAATATACGGCTCAACTGGAACTGAATTTCATTAATGGCGGACAGAAATACAATGATTTTACGCCTGAGAAAAATCGTGGATAAGAGTATTTCTGTACCTTCATTTTAACATCTATGTTTATTTCCGAGCCCAAGGTACTATTTAATATTGAAAAACAGTGGGAAAAAAAAAGAGACTATTTTCGTCTTAGTGGCACTTTAAAGGTTTAAGATTTATACTCTTGGACAACAGCAATTATTTCCTTCGACTCATTCAAGTACAAGCAACAAGATGTCTCAAGGAATAACTGACTGCAAGTTGACAAAGCAGCAAGCCACTAAGCCCGCTTTCCTTCGTTTGACCACAATAAACTACGTATTATGAAAATATGGGTTTCGAAACTGGAACAGCCTGTATCCTTGTGGAAATTAGGCAAAGCTTCCTTTCGTAGCCAACAAAGGGAGTGCATCGTGACGATACACGTGATAAACCCACTCTAGGCCAGGTTGTTCGAAGCTGGGTTAATATAACCCAGGGTTGGTGGGAAATCATGGATTTCAGGTCTGAAAGCTTTAAAAGAAAATTCAGTATGAATTTTTTGTCAACAATTTTGTTAATCAGAAGCTCTAAAATAAATAGAGAAAATTATTACCAAAAAGGCTTTTTAACAAAGGAATAAAGGAACCCGGATTAAAATATAACCTTGGGTTAGCGCTAATCGACCTTCGAAAATCTGGGTCCGGGGAACATTTGTACAATTCCGGAAAAATATAAGGCCTTCTCAATACAAATATAGAAAAGTCATTTCCAATACAACGAGTCCTTACTAATTTTGAGTTGCAGTGGAAAGGATGAAAAAAAGATTCAGTATCCAGAATTTAACTTTTTGCTGACTGCCATTCAGTCGTATAAGGAATGTCTGAATGTCTGAATTATTCCTAGACAATTTTAAAGAGGTTGATTGAATAATGCAGTTGAATTTAGACGTTTTAAAGTATCTTTTATCAAATTATCATGCCAGTTGCCATAATAACTATTGCTATTTTCCAAGGTACTCAGTTTCAACTTTATCCGCACGTGAAGAAACCATGTCTTCCTTTATTCTTTATCTTTAATTTCATATTCCTATTTTCAAAATTAAAAAAGGAGCAGCATGAACAGTTTTTGTTGACGAAAGGTAGTTTGGTAGACCTTTCAAAATTATTTAATTTGACGCCAAGAAGTCATGCTGTGAAAGATGACCCATTAGGGAAGCTCTCATTTCCTGTATATCTTCATAAACATTGGTCCGAATTAATGGATTTTCCACCATTAATGAGCTATTCCGACGTCTAGAACATACGAATTAATCAACACGAAAAAAAAAAAAAAAAAACATGAATTATTTAAGTGTAGGTAGGTTAATGCGAATGAATAAGTACTCTCCGAAGGCATTATCTTTGTTCGCCGAACATGGCTCTCCTGGAATTGTGAAAGGTAAGGTAAGATGAGGAATTTCGTGGATTTACTTTCATTTCAATAATATGCCACGAATATTCTATCTTAATGATTAGAAGAAAAGATATTTGATTGGCACGAGAAATGCCAGTTTTGTCATTAATTGCGTCTGTAAGATGCCACCTTTATTCTTCAAGAAATTGAACAATGTAGTTGTCGATTTTCTTTTTTTGCGTTATGCATTATGGCCTCGAGATAAAATCTATGCTTAAAGTAAAGGATAATGTGGGTTTTCAGGCTCGAAACGTCAGCCTAAAATATTTTCAGGGCTTCCTCTGCCACAACAAGAAATGCATACCATTAGGTCTTTATTTGCATTTTAACAACGGAAACAGATGTACTGCAGTTAGCTATTGCGCCTTTAACGATTTCAGCTCTGTACTCTCACCAAATCGATTATTCTTCTTTTGAAATAAATGTCAAATCTCAAAAGCAATTTCTTTGAAAAAGGAAAACGGACGGGTTCCTCCTCCATGATATGTAAACACACGGGCAAACAATAAGCTTTTATTTTAAGTCACCTTTCTTGTTTTTAAATTTCACTCTATATAATCGCATGAATGGATGAAGTTTACACTCAAAACTAAGTCATTCACAAATATGCCGTTTGAGGAGAATTGATAAACGACAATCCGCGCCGTGTTTAAGCAACTATAACCATTTTGACTGTGTGGTAACTTCTGCGCATGAGTGTCCCTGGTGAATACGACCGATGCGCACTTTTACTTATTAACTGCTCGCTTTCACTTATTAACTGCACACGTTCACTTGTTAACCGCCACTTTCATTTAATGACCGAAAGATAATTTTTTATTTCAACCTAAGTGAGTGAAAAAAAAAAATTTTTTTTAGTAGGGATTTTCGTGCCTGGAATTAACAATCTAAATACCCCTGAGACAATCTAAATACCCCTGATATACATTTAAACGATTCCAATCAAAAAACTAAGCATAAAGCCATGTTTTTTCCGAGGATAGACTAAATAAGCGGCATGCAACTATTTGAAAATCCAAATCAAAAGAAAGACTGAAAGCTTACCCGATGTTAGAAGCTCAGAAAAGTCGCCGAAAGAAAATTAAAAGCTTTTACAAAATGTTTAATATCTATACAACTTTCACAAAAATCAGTTATTTGATGATTGAAGAAAAAAAATAGCCAGGAGCAGTTATGATAACAGATCTCCTTATGAAAATATTAATTTTCTTATTTCACTTTCAAAAGCCACTTGAGTTCAACAGTTTTCTGTGTATTTCGTGTCAGGAGTCAAAATGGCGTATTGACCAAAGTTTATTAAAAACAAAAAAATGTTGACCAAAGTTTAATTATAAACTCGAATCTACCTCTTGAAATATTTTAGCTCACGAGTGATGATAAATGCTATGAATATTCTCCTCACGAATGTACTTTGGCGACCCCCTTGGCGACCCCCGAGGCGACATAAAAGAAAGTTTGTCATGTAAGCAATCTTTGGGTATCTCACGATTTCCTATTTTTTAATAGTTTCTAGAACTAACGCTTCAATTAATAGTAAGCTATCAGATTAGCAAAAGAAGTTGAATCCTACGGGATTAATACTGTGGAAACCAAAGCGAGTTCAGAACAACCAAGAATGAGATAGTTTGTGTTTAACTACGTTTCTGTTTCGAAGCCAATCCACCGTAACTGAAGCTCTTTCGCTTCCTAAAGGTGCGTTTTCGTTGGAATCAGCAAACTCTAGAGGTAGGCCTTGGCATTAGATAGTGCCGGAAAGCCTTTGTACAATATTCATGCTCAACTTTTGATTCAAAATCTAAAATATTCACTTATTCTTGAAGTGTCTTCCGAAGGAAGAAAAAAGCCTTTTATGTTATGGAAGCAATTCAGCCGGGCCGCTAACAGAGCTGCGAAGCTTGGGGAGAAACGTTATTAAAATTTTCCCAACACTCTGCTCTTACTAATTGTTGATTTACACAAAGTCTATTGAGGGTAAGGAGCCCAATTTTTTGTTTTGCTTTTCTTTTTTTAAGCTTGCCAACGGGAAATAATATAATGTCATGTGGAGAAGTTCTATTTCGCAATAACCTTGAACCTTCCAGAAAAATTCCATACAACATAAAGAGCTACGGTTGAAATGATGTGACGGAAATTCTTATGCAGGAGGCGTTCTGATCTCAAATTTAGCAGACCGTGTTTTAAAATACTAATAAATTTAACCAATTCTGCGAATCTTGTCAAAAGGGAACGACAATCCATTTCAACATAATGTGATCCTTCATAGATGGACATTATAGTTTTCTGAGAATTCAGTCTTTCATAATAAGTTCTATTTTCATTCAAGCGACATCTAGTCAGAAATTAACACAAAAAATGAATTAAAAAAATTTAAAAACCTATAGGATAAATAAAGATTTTATGACGGTTCAACAATTCGATCAATCCAGTAATCGCTCCCAAAATAGATTATTTTATTTGATGCGATTTTAAAGAAGCGGTAAACTACATGCCAGATTACAAAACATGACAACGCAACTTGCTTCTAAAATTATCAGTTTTCAAATCTACATTTCCAGCAACCTATCCCCTTTCACCAATTTACTTAATGGTTAAGCCCATACTACCATCAAACAATCAATCGAAAAATGCAAAATTTGCGTAGCTGCATAAGTTGTTTACATATAGCTGACACAAACCTGACATAAGGGAGAATTGAAATTTGCAAATCTCTCGCGCCACTTGAGTATCTTGCTTTTAGCGCTCGAAAAAAATAAGAAGCACAAATCAGCTCTAGGCCCTACTTTTTTTAATCCCCGTTGGCGGTAACAAAACTCCATTGAAATTATCGAAAAGGTAAAATTATGACAAATTTTGAGTTCAGAGAGGAAGAGACGGCGACTGTTTTGTCGCTTATGGTTACGAATAAGAAAAACAGTGTGGCGCCTTTCCTGCACCTGTCCGCCGCGTGCTTGTTTTTGAAAACATTGCGGGGATCCCCTATAGAGGCGCGTACATTGAAGGAGTCATTCCTAAATGATAGCTATTAATGTCCAGCGGCAGAAATCTCTTCTTTTACCAGCGAGTGCTTGTGATGGTAAAAAGGGAATCCTATCCAGAATCAAGTTATTCCGTCTTGATCATAATAGCATACCGCGTTGTAAATGGTGAGTTTTTGCACCTAATTAACGTGACAAAGAATGCAGTGTAAATGAAAAACTAATTGCCTTCGACACACAAAAGTCGATTCGCCAGCAAGGACATGTAACATTGAAGAGACGCTTTTCATAGCAACTCAAACTAAACATCTCGAGCTCTGTCACGTAGCCGCGAATTTCTCGTGTTAATAAAAATGGTGCTTGAGATCCTCTTTGAAATGTCAGCATCATGTTTTGAATTCATCCGTTAAAATTGTCTTCAAAAGCATAAGCTTAACTTGACAGGTATTCTCGAGGTTATAATTACCTTTATTTTCGTGTTGTTTGGGCCATACAGAAACAAGAAGGCGAGTGATTGTATAAAAGACAGATTTTCACAGAACGAAGAAAACATGTTTTTTAAGAATGTAATGTACCTTCAACTGACTTACTTTGAAAATATGGAAATTGGTTTAGTAAATCCTTATTTCATATTTTACGAGAAAATATCAGCTTTAATTGCCGGCGTAAGGTTGCCAATATTTTAACCTAAAATCTTTTTCCCTTTCACAGGCTCAAGAACAACATGAATGAAATTTGCGGGTAATGAAAGGCAAAAGAAAGCAGAAGCAGAAGAAGGATGGAAAATACAACTGATAACTATCGTAGAATTCCACCGCGAAGCAAATTTAACGACGAAGAATCCACTGCAGTGTTAAGGCTGATTATTGAGCAAGAAAGACTGCTTAAAACTCCAGCAAATCCGGTTCTGAATATCAATAGTGACAAGCTGAAAAGACTCCCTCCACTGAATGGCAAAATGCAGGATTCCTTGGATCAATTTGACCCGCACAGGAGCCAGCGGAAACACAGGCCGGGGGACGACATTGTTCTGAGCAGGCCGACGCTTTTGAAAGGAAAGGAATGTCGTGCGCTCGAGGAACCGGCATCGCTCGGCAAGCCAAAAGTTCCAGAAATATACAGCACGCCAAAAATCGCACGTCCTCGAGATCGCGAGAGACCGCGCGCGTCGTACGGACGACTCGCTCCGAGTCGTAGTAGTAGCACGGAAACGAACACGCGAATCCGCTCAAGAAGCATGGAGGAAGCTACGGAGGAATGTAACGACTTAACTTTCTCGGCGACTGACGAGATTTTGGAAAGACCGACAAATCCTACACCATTAGAGAACGAAGATGACTTTAGAAATAATCAAGAAATTGCAGCCAGGACTTCATGTAGCCAAAGCGCATGTGATGATAGCGAAGACGACAAAGTGAACACACAGCGAGTCATCGCTTCTTACATTAATTAAACGATACAAAATGTGGTTTTCTTAGTCATGGAGCAGACATCATGCGAACGGAATGACGGAATGATGGTAGAGTTGGTTTCACTTTGCTTCCTGTTTACCTGGTGACAAACTTTTAAGAATAAGCAAACTTGTTGACATAATTGAGAACACTTAGACGGCTTGGGAAGTGGACTAACGTCAAAGCTGATTTTAAAGAAAAGGTTTAAAGAAACCGTCTCGCCATACTATTTTAGAACTAATATAACCTCTAAAGTAAAAATGAAAATATTTCAGTAGCCAGAGATGGCATTGCATAAAAAAAAAAAAATAAAAAAAACTGGACCATGTCTTGGATTAACTAAGATATCTTTCTCTCGATGTGACAAGTTTTTATATGTAACACGCTCGTAATTCCAAAAATAGTAATTTCAGAGTGCAGCCTCTATATCCCGCGGCTCGTAATTATTATTTTTTTTATTTCCAAAGCAAATAAAATTGAGGAGCCATTCGAGACGGTTTCTTGCCAAAGGGTAAAATTAAAAGGAGCGTCAAACGCGGATAATTTCGACAGTGCTGTTGGGCATTCTGGCAGATATCGAGAAAAATGAGCTTTTTCACTTTGATCAGCAAGATGAGATCTCACAAATTAATTCACAATTACAAAGGTGAACTCAGCGGGAAAGGACCCCAACCTCCCCCGTCGCTGAAGAACAATTTAGTGTGTCTCATTATTATGACAACCACGAAACAACGGAGATTGAAAGCGAGACAGAAACTTTAATCTGTAAACTGACTCAACTCAGCCTTTAAACGAACGGAGCGGGCGCCATAAGTTCTTTTATCAATATTTTACCGCTTGTATCAAATGTGTACCGTTGGTAGGGAGGGCTAAGATGTTTACAAGAGAGACTTACAAAGAACCGCAGAAAATGTCATAAGAGAAATATATAATGCAAAAAACACCCGAGGCAACGTAAAATGAAAATAAATGGAAAATCATATTTAATGTATTTGCTTTGTTTTGTTTTTTAACCAAACAAGTCAAAACAATATCACAACAAACCGCTTTGAAATGCTTCAAGTTAAAAACATGGTATATTTCAAAGATTGCCGCTTAAAGTTTTGGGCTACTTTGAAATTTCAAAGTCTTCAAAATAGTAAAAAAATGTAAAAAACTCATAAAAAATACCATATTTTTGATAACAAACTTTATTCGAAAAGTCCAATATCTTAAATGCAATCGTTCGACTGCCTTAGGTAAAAAGTGATCATAGAATTCTTTAATTTCCTTATTTGATATATTTTCTGTGTACTCAAAATTTACAACATGAACGGAAAGATACTTAAATAATTTACCTCGGTGGTCCATTTTTACGGCAGCACGTTCACAATATTAATTGAGCTAGCTAGTCTTTACACATTACTGTCTTTGTTTAGCACCTTGTACCATTCATGCATCTATTTGAATTTTGCGACCTTCCCATTTTCGCTGCACTTTCAAGATTGTGATTGGTTTGTAGTTGGAACGCTTTATTCGATTCGCCCAAGGCGACAATTAACGAACACGTAACATTCCCTGTATTGTGTGAGGTTCATTTTATGTTCAACGCTTTTTCCCGTAACGCACGCTCACGCAGATTCAGCACGTTCCACGGATCGACGCGGAGATGTTTTCCTAAGCTGTGCGAAGGGACACATAGATGCGGAAAGTCGACGAAAAGGAGTGTTTTTTAAATAGTTCGTAAAACAAACCACAAGAACAGCTGTTTCAATGAACATTTTCCCTTTTCATTGTTTTTTTTCTCTCTTATCGACTAATATGTATGGCAAATGACCAATTTAACTTACCACCTATCGAAATATTGATATCAAGATGAACAACCCTACAGATCGTTATCTGCTTCGACGAAGTCAAATTGAATACAAACCACACTGAAGTCGATAACAGCTGCGAGGAATTTGAGTTATCATATGAAAAACAGCGAGTGAAAACATTAGTATGACGTACTCCGGTGAATTAATGAAAATTTGGAGACAATAAGTAAATTGAGACCTATTTCGTTTGATGTCAAAGGTTTGGAACATTTTAATCATTCGTTAAAAAAAGAGAAATAAAAAAGGACCTACAACACGGAGAGGCATAAGAGAGCTTACTTACTTGGAGAATTGCCAAAAATTAAGTGTAAGGATTTTACCGAAATAAAACGCTTGCCAAATTACGCACATGAATGTGAAAACAACATTATGGAGATATTCTATCGACGTAGGCAAACTTTTATCGTGCCACCAGTGTAGGAAACACATTACAATAACAATCCCGAACGGAAAGCAACAATTATTTCAGGCCTCGTTTTCCTTTGGTTGAATTAGTGTGATGTGTTAGAACATTTACCGAAATTCTCATCTTTGTCCTACATTGTAAGACCTGTTTTAATTTGGTTGCATTCGATTTTAAAACTTGCTTTGTGAACGAGATCCAGAATCTTTTAATTTTCACAGCATCGGAAAAGATATTTTAAGTCATGCAAAATAAGCTTCAAAGGCGTGTACGCAAATATTCAATTATACGTCGAGCACTTTGCTTCTAAAAAAATTCTAACCTGAATTCATTTAAATCAAAGGCAAAGCAAATATAGTTTCACTTTTTGCTGTGTCAACGTATGACTTGGTCAAATATCACAGATAGAAAAGTGAGTTATGTTTGTCATTTTATCCTTAAGTTAGATAAACTCGGCACGGCAAATTTGATGGAGGAATAACCATAGGGTTCAAAGATTACTTCCCCAAATAAAAGGGTTAAAAATTGAATAAGAAAGTAGCATCGCGCATGTCATTGTGAGATGGAAAAGAAATCTTCCATATTCCTCGTAATCTAGTCACATTCTAAATTTGTACACGTTCTTAAGACTCCCCATTTCTCTTACTTTTTTTAGTTCTTTCCTAATCTCACACTTTCTTTCACTTTGTTCCTTCAGTTTTTAATTTTATCCGCAAAGAAACCACTACCTAACTTTGCACACTGAGCCGAAAGTGGTGCCGAAAGTGATATACACACTAGAATGTCAAAACTTGTTCACTAGCATTAGACAATTTCAACATTCTCCCGATTTCAGCCTTTCTCTTCTTTCGACGATCGATCTCAGAATTTACCATTCTTGTCATTTAATTTCATCTCTAAATATAACTTTACGTCATCTAAGCACATTGCGAATCAGGCAATGCCATATAAATCTTAAATATAATTAAACTTTGCAACCGAAAACTGAAATAAATAGAAGTTTAATAAAGGAGTAAAAAATGCGCAACGTTGCCTCCATGTGCATGTAAATGAACTAACGAAAGCGAACGCGTCATTAATTGCTAACCAGCAGGTAAGCAGCAGGTTCTATTGCTAAATAGATAACAAAACGCAAACCAGCAAGAAACTAACAAAAACACCGCCCTGGGGAAAACTTTTTCAATTACCTTTGCTCTTTAACCGACTACCTTTCTTTGAAAGTTCCGACGAAAAGAATTATCTTAATTGAAGTCGTAATACATTAAATTAGGTTTGAAATTGAATGTGACGCATACAGATAACTTCTCGCAGCTGCTGTTAGCTATCAATGTTGACTTGTATTTGTTAACGAGCGAAAAAAAGATTAAAAGCCGAAAATACGGTTATGACTGAGTCATATGCCCAAAACATGTCAGTCAAGTTGATAAAGTGTCAGTTAGATCAAACGTCTAAGAGTTTTTTTTTCAAATTTCCCCGTAAGCCAAAAATAGAAAAAATAACCTGCCAAAGTGGGCGTCTCTTTCAGGAATTTAAACTTTGTGTTCCCCTCGTTACCTTTGGCAAAAAACAGAAGCTTCGCTTACGCTGGGGAAGTTTTTTAGAAGTTTCGCTTGAAGTTGAACTTTTTTTCTCCGTATCGAGTTCGTAAACAGCAGGCATCGGGACCACTGAAGTTTCCCTAAAATGTTTCCTATAAAGATAACCTTTGATAAAGATGAGTTTAATGATATATTACAATGATATATTACAATATTACAAAAAATTAATATGCACTTCCTGCAGTTAGCAAAGGCTAGTCGAGGCGGGCAGTGTTTAATACGTATATTATAAAATATAAAATAAAAAGATTTACAGAGCAAGAGATTCAAAATTCTAGACAAATTATAACTACATTAATACATTTAAGATACGGTTAGAAAACAGAACAAGCTGGGGTCTTATAGTTGTGCTATTAAAGTAGACAAATTCTCGTTAGAAGAAACACTTCGACTTTTCTTCGCCCAGTTACCACCTTTTCTCTAGTAATCAGTCCCAGCGAACTGATGTTTACTTCTTTACAGTCCTTAGAGGGCGACTTGCCTGTGTTTCGATTTGTATCGTCAACAGAATTCTCTCCTTTATTCAACATGTGTGCCGCTTGTGGAAGACTAGAAGCTTCATGGAAGGTTAATGTTTTGCTTGCTTTGATTTCTTCGATTCTTTTCTGGTCATCACTTTGTTCTGACCCAGTTTCAAAACAAGAAGGTAAACTTCTTTGTCCTTTTTTAGTAGAGCTTTCTGTTCCAGCACCTTCAGAAGTTATTGTTGCATCACTTCCAGAGTGGAGTTTTACACTTGCTTCAGAGTCCATCAGTGCCGCACCTTTTTCACTTAAAATTTTCATTCGCTGTCAATCAGATCTCAGTAAAACAGCAGTCCATCGTTTTCCACGACTCCTCCCCACGGGAACCTCTCGCTCTTTTTTAGCATAAAACCAAGCTTCTCCCCATCCCCGACACTCGGTCTTCGCAGCAGATTTGCAGGACTTGTGAAATTGCTGTACATCTCCTTCATCCTCGATGTAAGGAAACTCCCTTGACGAAAAGTAATCTTCTAATACCTTTCCCTTCGCGCTGTAACTCGCATTTTGATGCTTACATCCTCTTCTAGCAGATCGCGATTTCTTCTCAACGGCGGGATCAAATGCGAGAGACATCACACCAACCCACCAAATGCTTTTCGGTCCATTAGCAGTTGAGTGTTCACTCCTGCTGGCGGACCCTTTACCGAATGCCCTCTTTCGTACAAGGATGAGATTGAATTCTCTGTCGTAGTTGTTTTTCGCGCTCAAATCGATGTCGGTCTCTCTGTAAGTCGCTAAGTTCTCTCAGCACTCGTTTCTCTTCCTCCGTATAATAGACAGATCTTCAAACCCTTCTCCTTTCCAAGTCGGCGCTTAGATTTCGGAATTTCTCCTCTTCAACGCGGCTTTTGAGATCCATCCATTCACTGGGCCGTCGCATTTCACACACTTGTTCCCCAGAAGGTCGCAGCGGTATTCGTTGCCGCAACTCCGGTAAGCCTGTTGCCATTTTTAAAATGAAAATAACACGCGAAATAACAATTGAAACACGCCTATAAAACGAATCTTGAATAAGAAGTTTCCAACTGAGCTCAAATCAAGACTTTTTAGTTTAGGAAGAAACTTAAGCTAACTATATTCTTCCACCTCTAAAACCCATCGCTAAATGGTAAAATTGTTTACTCCTCGTTACTACAGCGCGCACGCAAAAAACAAACACATGGTGAATCATGTTTGCATACCATGACACGCATCCCTACGGTGGCTTCAAAGGGACATACACTTTCCTCTCTCTTTTTTTTTTCACTTGCGACTTTCCTGCTACTTTCTTGCGACTTAGCTGCGAATTTCTTGCTACTTTCTTGCGACTTAGCTGCGACTTTCCTGCTACTTTCTTGCGACTTAGCTGCGAATTTCTTGCTACTTTCTTGCGACTTAGCTGCGACTTTCTTGCTACTTTCTTGCGACTTAGCTGCGACTTTCCTGCTACATTCTTGCGACTTAGCTGCCTGGCTACCTAGCTGGGCCGAGTGGGACGCAGGCTAGGTTGCATTGCCGATTAACAACATGGATACTCTAAAAGAACAGCTAGTTCCGGAGGTCCGAGCCAGGTATTTTGACACTTTCTCCGGTCATTCGTTCAAATTTGAAATGCTGAAGGTACAAAAACTTATATTTGGCTTCATTTTCTTTAGATTTTCAATTTTTTAAAAGAAAAACGTGGGATTAAAGATGGCGTTTGCCAACAGTTTAAAGACGAAAGGGTAAGAATTAATTACGAACTGTTTCCTCTACTGGACGCGAGATTGTGGCGCACTTAAATTTGATATCTCAGAGTGTCTTTTTACACTTTCCTTACCTTCTTGTTACGTCTGGTTTACTTTCGAGAAACCTTTAATCATTTAACTGCAAGATGGGACGGTTATTTGTGCTTCACTAGGAATAGTTTTGACCCTTTTCATAAATGGCTGCCAATTAAAATTTTTTTGTAAGTATTAAAACTAGCCAGACTAACCTCGGTTTTGAGTTAATAATTTGAAAGAAATTTTACTCCCAAACGAGTTTAGTGAAGTTAATTTCATTGCATACAAAATAATTTTAATATTGGTAGCTATTTATCATTCCTAGAATCCAAAGTAATTGATTTGGAAATAATTGGATGAGAGAAAAAAAGTTTTTTTCTTTTGTTTAATTACTTCCAAATTGGACAAGCATGTAGTCCTTTACCCACTAATTTATGTAACATTCCAAAGTAGATGAACTTGATGTAGGGCAAATGTTGGGCCTGATATATGGCATGTACATGTACATGTACATGTTGAACGTGATATACGGCAAATGTTGCTTGTATACATATGGAATTTCTCTTCCTGTATTTAACTCAAGATCTTACTTATTTACTGCTTGATATATTGAGTTTAACACTTGCAGAGAAATTCCATATTAACTCAAGATCTTATTTGTTTGCTGTATTTGATATATTGAGTTGAGCACTTCAATTGAAGAGAAATTCTATATCTGTGTACATCCATGTATTATTCTATAGTATCTGTTGCCATTTTTTCCTTGTTGTGTTTCTTATCTTGGGAAATATACCCATAGGACCCGCAAGTATTTTGTGTATTTTTTTTCACAGTTTACGTTTTCGTATTACACCTCAAGTAACTTATTTTACTTGACTAGTTTCACTCCATACTATTCTCTAAGATAAACTCATTTTTCCTTAGTACAGATGGACTTTACAGCTGTGAGGATGGCAACAGATGGAGATTTGCAAGCTCTTGGTTCAGTTTGCGGGGGCAACATACTTGCACTGAGATAATAAGGATAATGCTGCTCATCGCAATAGGGGATTAATTATTCTTTTCTTTTTATACATGTCATTCATGTCTACTCTAATAGGTTGTGTTAACATAACACTTTTAAAACGGAATGGAAAATAGTTCGTTACCTGCTATTTACTTTGCTGTTCTACCTTGTAGAGTTCATAGATTTCGAATTACCAGGCCAGATGATATCTTTACAATACACTGTACTGTAAAGAGTGTGAATGGTGGGTCAGGCAATTTCTCTCCCCCACAGGTGTGTAGTTTATGAATGAAAATAATCCGTTCTTAGTGTCAAGAGTTTAAGTTCCTTTCCACATTTAGAAAACATGTTGGAAACGGAGAAGAAATAAAGTTGATTTTAATTAGCATTTTTAATTGATTTACTTGTGTGGCTAGATATCCAGCTACAAAATGATAGCGGCATTAGATCTGACCAACAATTAATACCTTGCGATGTACATTTGGCCACACTGAATATTTGCGAACCTAACATAGCCCCTTAACTAACCGCATAGAAAGCTTTGTTTTTGAGTGTACCAAAAACACTGCTCATGCTGGGTAGCCTGTGAACAGGAATGAAATTCAACCATTCTTCTATGGTATGGCATTAATATGGTCCAGTAGATCTAAGTAGAGTTGGAGAGCTTCCTCTGCTGTTGTAGCTGGTTCTAGACCTTCATCCTTCATGATTAGATCGCAGGGCTCTTTAAAGTAGGGACATCCTTTCGCTTGTGGTTGCTCGGCACACGTATCCTGTGCGATTTCGATTTCGTCGATGTCAACAGGAGTCATGTAATCTTGACTCTCAGCCGATGCTGGAACGAAGTAGAGTACATTGCTAAGTCGCAAGAAAGTAGCAAGAAAGTCGCAGCTAAGTCGCAAGAAAGTCGCAGCTATGTCGCAAGAAAGTAGCGAGAAAGTCGCAGCTAAGTCGCAAGAAAGTAGCAAGAAAGTCGCAAGAAAGTAGCAAGAAAGTCGCAGCTGAGTCGCAAGAAAGTAGCAAGAAAGTCGCAGCTAAGTCGCAAGAAAGTAGTAGCAGCTAAGTCGCAAGTGAAAAAAAAGAGAGAGGAAAGTGTATGTCCCTTTGAAGCCACCGTACATCCCTCTAGAGAGTTCTCGACTATATTGTTTGTACAAAGCTCTCCAAACAAAAGGACTTGGACGTACAATTAAGTAACTTATACAAAACGGAAGCAATTCATTAGTTCTCAAGTGGGGTAACAGGTAAATGAGAGGCTTTTTTTTACAAAGGGAAAAGTTGGCACTTCGAAACATCAGAATACAACTTTAAACTTCTCAGCTGATTTGCAATTTGCAAGCTTGGTTCACTGTGTTCTATGATCTTTTCGAACTTATGTTGGCCAAATTGTTTAAAACTGGAATAAGAAAGAGGGCAAATTTTAAGCACGATCTTCGAAAAGAGATAGTTAAAACCTATTTTGTCACGGAGCTGAGACAAAGAAAATATCCGAGTCTTCGCATCCCGATGCTTTACCACGGCGCTACAGAGAACTCTACGTCAGAGCTAAGCCATTACCAGATAAAGGGGGCACGTTTCTGAAGAAACTTTGGTGCAGCATCAGTGGGTTTATTACAAGGTGATTTAGTTTTCTCAACTGAGTTTGTAATATAAATTGGCCACAGTAAAGAGTTTTGAAAGCTGACGTTTCGAGCGTTAACCCCTCTTTGGGCAAAGTGCTGACGCATTCCGGGAAGGTTTACGCTCGAACGTCAGCCTTAGAGACGCTATACGGTGGCTAATTTACATTTTCAACACAGCTGACAAAACCAAATAAACTCTATGCTTCTACAAGCTTCCTATATGACACGCGTTCTGCGTACTTTTGGGATCAGGTGCTTTGCCAGGTGGGGCAAAGAGTTAGATCATTTTTTCATGAAGAGAAAGGTTATCATTATAAAAGCTTCCTGATAAAAAGTTATTCGTGCTTCAAGCAAATTTATTGTACGAATTTCTTGTTGGTTTGATCATTAGCGCTCTTAAATCTCAGTTCGTGAAAATTTCATAGCATCTTTCTGATTAAAAGTACGGCAGTTCATCAAAAAATTCTGACCAAAATGCGAGGGGTTCTTCATTTCATTGTCACAAACTCCTCGTCCTATTCGTATTTAATTTAGTAAAACAAAAGGGTTTATGTTCGCGGGTATAAAGATGTCTTGGGCTTAACTCAGAGTCAATTCATCCTGAGCCGTATGGCGAGGGTTCAAATGAGCTCTGCTAAGGGCCCAAAACGTATTTATGCCCAAGAACTGAACATATGTAAACTGTATTGTTATTATCATTATCACAATAGAGGGCATTGAGAAAACAAGAACTGAAAAAAAAAAATGACAATAAACACTCTCAACAATCACGAAAGCATGGGAGCGAGTGAAAATACATTTAAGCAGGCCAAGATCTTCATTCTAGGAAGCACGAAAAATGCGCCACATCATTGCCAAACAGAGCGATCATAATATGCAGATAATACCTGCCCCTAATTGACTGTTACTCCTTCAAAATGTAATTTTCAAGTACAAAACGAAATTTACTTTGACACATCCAGCACCAAGTCTCTGTAGGTCGAGCAAGCTTGGTTTCCCTTTTCGACAAGAGAAAAATCTCGAGCAAATCAACCTTTAAACAAGTTTACGGTGTAATCAGGTTCTCCATTTTGAAAAATGCTGAGCTATTTCAACTTTCATCTACATACATCACCGACAAAAATTTTAATAAGCGAGTTAATGTGCTCTATCGGAGATACCTTTGTTAGTGTCAATACGCGTTTGTTTTGATTTATTTAACGGTTATACCTCGAAGACCACTTTTCAACAAACCTGTCAGAAGCCATTACTTTGGGCCGTATTCAGTCAAAATCTCAAGCATTATCACGCAAATTAGCTTCTCGAAGAGACTTTCAGAAACAAAACCAAGTGCGTGTATAAAAACTATTTAGAACAATACTAAGTTTCAACATCCGTCGAAAGCTTTTTCACCGAAATTGGGACGAAAACAAAATGATCGAGGAGTCGATGTTGAGATGAACATTCTCCAATCATGCATGTGAATGTAATACAAAGGAATCACAGACGAACAAAAACATTCGATGTCTAAACAATTGAATGACTTAATCTACGCATCGAGAAAAAAACAGTGCAAATGAGGTTCAATTGGATGGAACACTTTAAGAGCAAAGCTAATTTTCATATCAACTCGTTCGCCATTGAATATTTATCATAGGTGCGACTAATTGGAGAACGTGCGGCATTGATTTAAGGCCAAAGATAGATCGTTTTTCGATTCAGGAATTAACGTTGGTAGGAAAAATAAGCGTTTTGATCAATCACGGTAGCGCTGATGTAGATTAGTTGCTATGCTATTCCAAAGCGTATGGCAACGGAAGTCAAAGCTGACAACAAAGGGAAACCATTCATTCACAACACATGAATTCGTCGATTGCGATCATTGTTGGTTGACACGATTTGAAAAGTGAAGAGTTAAAACTTGGGCAACGCAATGTCTTGAGGCGACGATGATAAATATTTCCAAATAATAGTCCTTTTGACGAAAGAAACCCTTCAACCATTTAAATTCCTGGAAATCCTGACATCATACGGTAAAGAAATGAAGCCAAGGTCTGCAGGCACTTAAAAGAGTAAATTGCAAGATGAAAATATGACATTTAATTTAGGAAATGTTGTGGACAGATTAAACTTGGCCCGTGAAAAGATGATTACAAACAACACGAAGGGAGAGGCCATTTTGGAGACATTATACCAGGTTGGCAACACGCATAACGTCCTTCTATCAGGAGAGAAAAAGGATCCCCATGGAGTAATTCAAGAAATAAATTTTATGCGCAAAAGTTTGCAAAGCCAGTTGAAAATCGAAGGACACAAGACGTTTGGTTGTGACGAGAATAGTCAATGTAAGTCAAAGAAACCAGCTGCAGGAGAGCGAGGTTGTTCTGCGGGTAAAATGTCGAGTTTTTTGTCTGGAATAGGGACTAAGAGAAATGATACAGACAAAAAGTGCTATAGGAAAGGAGCACGAGCGACGCCATTAACCAGTAAGCATCACACAACGTTGAGCCGCCCACAAGAAAATAAGAGAAGAGTTTGCAGTCGACACAAGACCCCTTCGACTCCGATTATTTCAATTGATAACAGTTGTAAGGATCATTTTGAAATGAATATCAGAAAGAATTCTCAGTCAAAAGTTCTTGTATCAGAAAACTTAAGCTCAAGAAGACAAGGTGACAGCGAGCGTGAATCAAATACAGAGTTCGAAGTTTCCAATTGTGATGACGAGCTATGTTTGAGTAATTGCTTGGATCCAGAAAATGGTGGAGTGGGCGAACGAAAAATGCTTCCCAATGAAATTTCGTGCGATGAAAAGGAAGTATTGAATCAATTTACAGATCCACAGATAAGAGAGTCTCTACAAAATATCATCAAAAGACGCAGAAGTAGTGTTAGATTTGTCAAGTCTGAATCAGGATACGAAATGGTTAATATTGAACCCAAAATAAGCGAGTCGCTTGAAGAGCAAGCAGACGAACACAAACAAAAACTAGCTGAAAGCAAACGCGTTGTAGAGATCGGAGACAGCAGCGAAACCCGAAGTATGAAATCGGCGACTCCTCAGAAAGTTTCCCCAAGTCGAGAGCGAGTGCTGAGCGCGGCAACATCAGCCTCGGGTGTAGATAGATGCCAACGAAAAATTTCACAAGAACAAGGAATAACCTCTGCAAGGTGTACTTCGTATGCAAGATCATGCTCAAGTTCAGTATCACAAATTACGCAGAGAACCTTAAGTTCTCCAATTTTAAGGAGGAGGAAGGTCGATCTGCGATCAGAAGAAACAAGAGTCATTCGACCAGCCGCCCCAGACGGTTACGTTCCAAACTTAACTAGTCGAAAAATCTTGCGCAAAGTATCCGCGATGTCGTGTCCCGAAATTACGCGTAAGAAAGACGAGGCCAAAACATTAGCCCAAGTGAACATGATTCGAGAATTCCTCTTGATGTACACAAAAGTCGCGGCTAAAAATGAGGATACACTTCCCGGCCGCAAACCTGTTCGTATGATGAGTCAAACGCCGGAGTTGGTAATCAAGAGCGCCATTGGTCAGTTCTTGACATGCGCTTTTCCATCCGACGAAATCGAAGAATGGACCGGACTGGGCGGCAAGTCAAAAAAGGAACGGTACGAAGAACAACAACGATCTAAGTTGTTGAGGATCAAGATTTGCATGAAACATTTGGCCTCTGTGGCTTGACTTGATTGCAATTGGTCAGTGTTCTTTTACTGAACGTTCATAATCAGTGTTTGAAATAAGATAATTAATTTTTGTCCATCGACATGTGGGGTTAGACCAGTCTCCATCAGAAATTCTTCATTTTAACTCACTTTCAGAGTTATACCGCAAATAATTAAAAACCAAACCTTCTATTTTGCCAAATTTCAGTTCATTTTTTTTCCAATAATTTTATTCCCACTAAAATGGATTTTGTGGCCTTCTCTGACTCAATATAACACAACGAAATTTTGCCGAAGCGCGAAGCACGCGTGCAGCGAATTCCCTTCTCTCTCAAAACTGGTAGTAACCCATCCAGCTGAGAAAATTTGGTCTGTCACGTGACGGTACGCCCGTGCGTTCAAGTTGCCATATTAAGCATGCGCAAACAACTACTGTGTGAACAAATCTAGGCATTACGCAAATCGAAGGGAAAGGGAGGTAAGGTAATACGCATGCACGATCTCGTGAGTAAGTTGTAAATCCCCTTTGAGTACGCTAAAAAAAAAACACGTGCAACATGATAAAGTGTGCATATTGGATTCGGCCGGGCTCCGGGTTACTACTATCTCACCCTTAACAATCGCGCTTCGTTGTATTAATTCAACGCCTAGAACAGGCTACAAAATACTCTTCCGGCATTCCTGAAGGGCGGTTAATGAATTTCGCTCGCTTTGCCAAATTTCAACCTCATGAAAAAATTAAGGCACACAAAGAAGCCAAAAAGTACTAAACTGTGTGGCGAAAACAAAAAAACAAAACAAAGAAAACGGCGAGTAAGGAGAGTAAGAATAAAGTTTTATCATTACAATAAGTAAAATGTAACTTTACCTTTATATTTCCATATCCAGCCGACCAAAAGCTGGCTTTATGACGATGTTCTCTTACCAAGTGTTTTCCAAAATATTGAAATGCTAAAGGTAAAACTCCTAATTTAAAGTCACAGAGACACTTTTCAAAAAATTTATACACTCAGTAAAGATTCCAAATAAATGGAAAACCTACATTTAAATGGAAAACCTAAAAATAAATGGAAAACCCACATTTTGACTGACGAAATTACGCTCGCAAAGTTTTAGCGCAAAGCGTCGTGGGATAGTTATTCTCTCCTCACTTGATTCGAGGCATAGTGACTTTACACATCATTTAAAACAGGAAAAAAAACCGAGTGAAAATATGTCAAAATGAAAAGATCAAAATGTTGAGAAACGAATAAACTCTTATATTTCCTGAAAACCTGCTAGTTCCACACAAAAAACTTCCCAGCTGAAAAAATTAAAAATCCTCAAATCCATTGAGATAAATCGACTTTGAACCGATACAATCTCGAATAACATAGTTTCCAAAGAGAGGACCCTATCGTCAGGATCTATACTGAGCAGGTCCCAAATCAATTTGCTAAGTTCGTGGAAACACAAACACCGACAAAAATTTGAATGCCAAAGACATCCATACTTCGACAATGAATAGGTGATAAACACTGTCATCATGCGTCAGTCACATTGCAGATGAGAACTAAATAAAACCATGGACAGATTTCCTTGGAAGATTACCTTGGAACAAGCAGCCGTGATTCCGAAAAGGAAATGGGACGGAAAAAATTATGAATGAACAAAACTGGAAAAATAATGGAAAAATTTGCTTTTGGCAAAGGGGCGAAAAAAGCGCTTCTCTTATCCGGCATAAGAAGGTAAGGTCAGCAACTTTTTAGCCATACAAGAACATTTTTAGGGCTAGTTGAAATACCCTTCTCTAAATTCTATTCAGAAATACAAAATAGAAAAAGGAACACGTCAATGACTAGATAGATTTCCTAGGGACAAGCAGCTATGATTCTGAAAAGGAAATGCGCTAGATTAAAAATTATCAATAAACACAAAGTGGAAAAATAATGGAAAAAAATTTCTTTTGGCAAAAGGGCGGAAAAGGTTTACCATACTAAGGTAAGGCTAGCAACGTTTTGGCCATGCACGAACATTTGTTAGGCTAGTTGAAATACCCTTCTCTAAATACAGAAATACGAAATAGAAAAAGGAACACGTCAACGCCTTTAGAGAGTGGTTTTGCGGGTTTCAGGTTAGTCTGCAAAAAGTAGACACTACGGCGAAAACAGAACTAGTGCGATACAATTTGAATTAAGATTTCTATCGTAAAGATATTGATGAAATACTGGAATTCCTCTGAAAAGGTGTTTCAAAATTGTCTTTGATTTAATAACGCATTAATATTTATATCATCAACAGAATATTACATGTACGTTTGTGGATGCGAATTTATCTTTTTTGCATTGATATCGCTGACTCATTCGCCTCTCTCACCCATAAGAGACACTTGAAAGCGTAGTCATGTATATCCTCTATATACGTATATTATGTAATTATATAGTGTGAAAAGATCATTTATATAATAGGCTGAATCATGCAGGTATTTTGATTGGTTCCTACTAATGATGTATGGATGAACAGATACAGGGTTTATTTAACCATTTGAACAATTTGACTCCAAAAATAAATAGATTCCAGTGGCGGATCCAGGGGGAGGGTCCGGGGGGTCCAGACCCCCCCCCCTTATCAGACCTGACGCTTACAACTTTGAGACTGAAATTCGTACATCCGCAAGATCGTATATCACTTTTTAACTGGCTGATTTTTTAAATTAATGAATCCAAGTAAACGGTAAGCGGCCAAGGAGTTATAACGTGCAACCGCGACTGGTGGAAGGGGGTGTGGGGGGTGGGGGGGAGAAGTAATTTGCCCCAAAAGAGTCCAACAGTCCTCTCTGAACCAAAATTTGGACCCCCCTATCAAAAATTACTGGATCCGCCCCTGGATTCTGTATTACCGTTTTTCTGTTTGGTAGGAGATCAGAGAAGGCGTCAAAATAAAGACACCAGTAGTACACTCAGCTTCGCCTAGTGCGCCACTTTTTTGTTTTCATTACATTTTGACATTACGGGGGATTTTTCTTCATTTTTTGATAAGCTGAATACTACAAGTATTTTGTTTTGTTGTTATTTATGATCTACTGGAGGACAGACGCATAGATGACGTCACCAAAACAAAGCTGTGCTTTTTTTATAAACCAAAATAGATTCTATGTTGTGCAAGGTCTGTACAATAATAGGTTCGATTGCTAGCCGCTGTTCGGGAACCGGAGCCCGCGCTCCTCTCCGAAGAGACGGGGAGGAACTAGAAAGACTGGATCCGAGAGAGCGGCGGAAATCGAGCCTATACAAAATAGATAATAGATCACAGAATACTTCAAAATGTGGTAAAACATCATTGACACAATCGACTGCGCCTCTTGTGCCGCTTTTTTCATTTAACCACATTTTGACGTAATCTATGATCTATTTTAAGCAATAGAAACACATTTTGCGGGCTATGCAACTACGTGATAAAGCCACGTGGGATGCTGGGAGAACACGAGGAGAGCTTATGAATCATGAGCTGAAGGCAAGTGATTTATAACTTATAACATAACCTGTTACTAGCAGCCTCTATAACCTGACAAAGCATCTGAAACTGAATTGACCGATCAGACCATGCGTAGTTGCGTATTACGTTCACTTGCGTTATAAGACGGAATCCGGAATAGACACATGGCAACTTGGAATCTTAGCTAAATATGAAAATAGTGACTGGACAGATCAATTATCGGCAATTTAACGATCGCCAAGGTAACGATCCTGAGAGACAAGAGCGAATAAATTTACCGATTGACAGAGAAAAGACACATGTAAAAAAGGAAAGCAAAGCTTTGCTCTGCTGGAATGTTATGGCAATTAGAAATGAACACACATAGGCAATTCTGAGATAATTTCTTGCCTTTTATGGATGAAACTTGTAACACAACACTTTTCTGATCAATTTAATTCAATTTAGTTCATTTTCACTGCATTATTTGCAGTGGGGAAGGACTAGAATGGAACATAGGAACCATTCGTGCTAGTCCACCCTCCCACCCATCCCACCCTAGGGGAGGACATCCATCACACAGTAATCTCGTGTGTGGGAAATTAACGTCTCCTACCCCAACCCTGCAGGAGACGGGACCTCCATTTATTCGTCCCTATCCGAAAAGACTAGAATATCTAACCATTTCTTGATGTTATAGAAAGGCAGCAAATTCTTCTCAATTATTTCAAGACCCTCAGTGTTGGTCCGGCCGGGGCTCGAACCCTCGACCTCCCGCACAACAGTCCAGCAGCGCTCTATCTATTGAGCTAACCGGGAGGTTTTATGATAAATATAAACCTCACCTTCTCGTATGAAAACCCAAATAAATGTTTCTTCGCGTACCAAAGTTTCGTCAGACATGATCCCTTCCCGCGAATATTCAAGCCAACCACGCGCACATTGGGTTGTGGGAGAGTAACGTCGCTCCCAGGAGTTCCCGGGCACCTCAAGTGGCTGATTTCGCTCTGCACGATTAATAGAGCGATCCCGTTTTTTTTTTTTTTTTTTTTTTTTTTTTTTTTCCTTTTTTTTATTGAAAAGTAAATATGTATAATGAGACCGCCGGGCCGTTTAAATTTGATATTTAGAATTTTTCCGTCTCACGTAGTACGCCTCCGGTGTGATTGTTGTCCAGTCCTCTGTGGTCCTATCAAAACACGGGCTATGAAGTCAAAGGGTAACCATTGAGACTGACCATCGTTTTAAACCATCCTTTAATAGGGCACTCGCGGTCGCACCACTTTGAATTTAATTAAAGCAACAATCAATCCCTTAGCCAACACGACTGCGCGCTTCTCGCCTCGAGGTGATGACAAGAAGATGGCTCAAGAAGGCGCGTGGAGTGTCAAGGGACCGGAAGTGAGCGGTTGGGAACTGTAACACGAGCGTCGGATACTGTCTTCTTCTCAACTCTAAATTCTACCGATCGATCTGCATCCTTGGTATCGAATATTGGAAAGATTTCCGTTAAGCAGAATTAGCCCTGTTAACTAAAGGTAATCAGTTGTTCTTTCAATAAAAGAACTGTATACAAGTCATATATAACAAAGAATAGAAAGGAAGAATCTTGCCCGGTTAATTATCTCCGATCTGACTCTTCGTTAGAGGTCACAAGGCAGTCACAAGCAGCATCTGCACTTCCTGCTGAAATCAATATTACCAGTTCCGACTTTGGGGTCGACGATATTTGGTGTCTGTAACAGCCCTTTCTTTGAAGAACTTTGAGGCCCAGGCTAGGATCGCAGTGTTAAAATGGTGGTTTCTAGTGAGGTTTTTGGCCAAACAGAATCAGGAAAGGATGTTTGGAGATACACTATCAAAAACAAACATGGATTGGAACTGGAAGTGATCTCGTTCGGAGCGACTTTCGTAGCATTAAGATGCCCTGATAGGTAGGTTTAAGTTTGTTCTTGTCAGTAGTTTTCATGACACGTAATTTATTGCTGAGTTTATTTTCCTTTGATAAGTGGGAAGGATGAAGGGCGAATATTAGTCGAGATTAAACAGAATATTCTACAAAACTATATTCGCGAACGTTGCACAACCCACAATTTTTTTTTATCACACGTGTTCCCGGTCCCTTTGATAGACCGAACAGCTGTGCTTTCCGAACATTTACGACCAAAATTCGCTATAGTTACCTTGACTTTACAAATCTATTTTTATACCATTACTTTTATTAAAGTATCCAGCAAAGTGAAGGTAATCATCCAGTTATTTGCTTATTAAGCCTTTATACACTAACATCTGAGTAGGCATATATTCTCCATACTGTTCTCTATGCATTTCTGAAGTTACTAACAAAGAGAATTTGTTTAACAATCAGAAGCTTTCTTAGTTGGTGATCATTTCCTCTATTGTTGTGACTTTATATTTGATTCACAGGGTTGATGTTAAGCACCACTCCTTTTAGAAAAATATGGTTTTAAACACCTAACTCACAAATTTTTTCAAATCAGGAATGGAAAGATGGATGATGTTGTCATGGGTTATGATAAGCTGGAGGGTAAGGGCTTGTAACTGAAAAGACTATGTACAAAGAATTTACAAGGTCGTCAGTAGAAAATGAAAAAGAATTGCTTGATCTGAACTGAGGAGGCAGTTAAATTGAATTATACCTACTTAGTAAATTTTGTCCAAAAACAGGAAATAAGCATTTTTGATTCTTACATCATATATCTCTGACTTAAAGAGTTACTCAAAAATCTCCTGGAATGCTAGAAAACACTGCTCAGAGAGCTTCAAATCTCAATTTTTTTACAAGGGAACATGCCCACTGACCCCAGGGGGTGGGGTACTCACATATATGGGCCATATAGGTATGTGCCGCGGAATAGGGTATGGTTTTTGCAGTTCTCGGTCCTTAAATAGGATATCTTTTTTTACCCTTTTGTTTCTGTGTCCATGAATTGGTCCTTAGTTCGGGCAGCTCAATTGTATTATCTAATACTGGAGTGTGAAAACGCCCACCTAAACGCACGTATTTTTTTAAACCTTGATGTATCCGTTTAAGTATTGTAACAAAATGATTTTGCAACTGAGGTTTAATAGCCGCTAAGCGGGTAAATACACATAACGCCTCTAATAGGGTGTCATTTTTCAGCTTTGGGCCCTAAAAAGGGTATCAGTTTTCGCTTTCTTAGTCCTTAAATAGGGTTAGGGTCCACGAACCTTCGCGGCACACCCCTATCCAAAATTTGCGGGACTACCCCCCCTCGGGCCATGGACCCCCTAGAAGAGAGTGTTGCTACAGGAAAAATATCATGCTTGATTTCATTTGCTGATGAATAGGCAAAATGGTCTGATAGCTGGCGGGTTTCCTCCTGTAATTTGTCACAAAGTGTGACATACATGTATTAGAGGGTAAGGGGAAGTGAAGGTAAAGGTATAAGGGAAAATAATTATGGTATCTTTTCTAGTGATTTTTTTGTGATTTGGGCCTGCAGATAATAATAATAAAAAAATTATGTCAACATGCAATTGTGTTGCTGATTGAATGTAGCAAATGTATAAACTTTGATATCTCATAATCTTTCTTATTTCTTTCTTTATAATCAGATTATCTCAGTAACCCCCATTACCTTGGATCTACAGTTGGAAGAGTTGCCAACAGGATTGCAAATGCAAAGTTCTCCCTTGATGACAAAGAATACAAGTTAGCTGTCAACAATCCTCCAAATACTCTACATGGAGGATGGGTTGGATTCAACAAGGTCAGCATTGTGTTAAATATGACTATGCTTATATAGCTAAAGAAGTGTTTTTCTTCCTAGAGTCTTATAGTTTGTATAACATTCAAATTTTCATTTGGGAAAATTGGAAAAAAACAACACTCCATGTAAAATCTACATGTACTTTGGAGAATAGAATTTTAACAAGTCTACTAGATACACTTCTGACAACACTTCAAAAGTGTCACAATGTTATTTCTATTTGAGCTAGCTACTCAATGATTTTGTCATCATTCTTGTTATAATCACAAGCATGATTGCTTGCTGAGAAGCTAACCGCCTGCATCCTAACATCAGTATGCATTTTCTCCTTACATCTCCTGAGATGCTGATAAGAATTTGTTTAATAATCAGAGCTTTTTCAGTTGGTGATGATTTCTTTAATTCTCGTGACCTTAACGTGTGATTCAGGGGTGATACAGTGAGGAGAAATTAGATGCTGGTCACTCTTACGGGTCAACGGTTTTTAAGAGCATTTTGATTGATTATCTTATAAATAGACCAGAAACTCCTTTGTTTTTGTCCATGTGGACAAAGGAAATTATCACTAGGGGCTGAGGGGAACTAAAACAAAAATAAACAACAGGCAAACTGCCTGAAGGGCAGGGAAACTTGAGTAACCAAATCATATTTTAAAGTGCATATTTGTCGTACAAAGCTGGATGAGTTTTCCAGACCAATCATACGTCAGAGGAAATCAAAAGGGATGCAATCCTGGTTCACTTTTGACAATCTGTTGAAAATTGCTATGACTCACAATCATTGTTGCCTCTGCTTTTGTCTCCATCAGTATAACTGGAAGAGTGAAGTGAAGGGAGAAAATAAAGTTAAGTTTGTTCACCAAAGCCCAGATGGGGATGAAAATTTTCCTGGAGATGTAACAGTAAGGTTGACATTCTCATTTACTGATCACAATGAAGTCAAACTCAACTACAAGGCAACAGCCAAGGCTCCCACCATCGTCAATCTCACCAACCATGGCTACTTTAACTTGGCTGGTCAGGTACTAGTGCTTTAATCCTTTCTACCCATAGTTCAGCCTGCATGTTCTCAATACTGTTCTCTATACATTTCCTACTATATCAACATGGAGAATTTGTTTTAACTATCAAGAGCTTGAAAGGAGATGTTATTCAGTGAATGACGCAGGTACAGTCGAAGAAAAAGAACACTGAGCAGAACTGATAGGTGTCCAACCAGGGACCCTCTACGTAATACTATAGTCAAGAGTGTCTTAACCAAACACTTTGAAATGATTCATTAATCACAAATTAATTACATTGTGTATGAAAGCGATCCTTGCAGTAATGAACCCTTACTTAATATGTAGTAGTTGAAATAAGGCCTGAAAAAATTCAGGCCTGTACGGGATTTGAACCCATGACCTCTGCTATATATTTGTATGTATGCTTTCATACATTTCATGAAACCGCAATACACATACATGATTTTCATATATTCAAATTCATTCTAATGAATTTGTGTTCAATAGTGTACAATTTATGTTCTTTAGTTGTCTGCGTTCACTTTTTTTTAGGTTGATCATGATGTTTTGGATCACATAGCTCAGATACACGCAAAGCATTATTTACCCCTAAATGATGTGCAGATTCCTACAGGTATGTGCAGTCTAATATTTTCCCCTTGTGTCATGTATTTGCAGGTAAAGAAACTGCCCTTCCTAGGCTGTAGTACCTGATGTAGACTGAGGACTGTTATCTAGCTTTGACTGTATATCCTTTCCTTCTATGACATTCTGTGCCCTTTAACAATTGATTATTAAATATTTTAGGTGAAGAGTGCTCTGTGTCAAGCCCAAATGATACCTTTGACTTCACCAAACCTAAACCAATCGGAAAGGATATTCATAAAATAGATGGCTATGATCACAACTACTGCGTCAAAGGAAAAAAGGAATGCTGTGCTGAGTAAGAAGATTAAAAATAATAGTTCGCTACAAAAAAATAATTCTTGTATTAAGACAGAACTTTAAAATTTGAAGTTTCAGAGATTTGTAAGGGAACTTGGGGAGTACTGAAAATCACAGCATTACAAAGAAACATCTAAATCCACAGCATCAGTGAAATATGTTCAGATGCTGCGATGTCATTAACACCCATACATGATTGACATGTACAATAAGTTACACTGAACTGTGCACATTACAGAGCCATTCCATTTATGTGCATGAATTGTGGTTACAGTGATTTAACACAGATTGTGCAGATCTATTGAGTCCTTTTTACACCTCCTTTGTTTTTTTTTTGTTTTATTTTGTTTTGTTTTGTTATTAATATCTCTGAGAAAAAAAAGCAGAAACTGAGAGAGACTGCAACACTGGGATTCACCAAACAAGGGCTCCCCCATCAAGAGAGTTAAAAATTATCAGAAACTGAACGTAGTGAATACTGAAGACAGCAATAAAAACTTCAATAAACTGTTAGATTTGTTATTGGGTATAATCAAGTCCTTGGTATTATGGTCTTGCAGAGTATACCATCCTAGCAGTGGGCGTGTTCTTAAAATGTTCACCGATCAGCCTGGAGTTCAGTTTTACACTGCCAATGGATTTGATGGAGTTGTTGGCAAGGGAGGTGTTCTTTACCATAAGTTTGGTGCATTCTGCTTAGAAGCACAGAATTACCCTGATGCTGTTAACCAAGTTAGTTTTGTTTTTTGGCTGTTCCCAAGAGTAATTTGTAACTGCCATCAAACCCTAATCTTGTAAAGTCCTTATAAAAAGTGGTGAAATATTTCAGCTGTACATCTAAAAAAGATCTTGCTTTTGATAATATAATTTATCTGTTTATTTTTTGGTCAACAGACTAACTTCCCAAGTCCAGTTCTTCGGCCAGGAGAAACTTACAAACAGAAAACAGTCTACAAATTTGACGTCAAGGAGTAGCAACAAGCCCTGTCAAATTAGATTACATTAACATATTATTACTTTTAAGTGTGGCCTATTAAAATAACTCTTTGGCCAAAGCCATAGGAAAGTAAGGGATAGGCTCAAATAAGCAGGGGCCAAAACAATTACCTGGAATTTTTTTTGGCTTGCTCAAAGCCTCAAATCTAATAGGTGAAGTGGTAAATGTGTAATTTCTCTTTAAGAGGTCCCTGAGTGGTGGGTGGTCATTAGTGTTTGATTGTGGTAGCAAGAAGTAGGAGCCACAATTTAAGGTTTGTTTGTGTAAGATCAACAGATCAGTAGTGCTTCTTTTAAATTAAAGTACCCTTGGCTACTAGATAAACTAAGATATTTACAAGTGCAAGGTCCATAGGTTGCAAAAACAAAATTCAGAATCAGACACAGTCAATACTCAGAGCCAGACATAGTCAATACTCTTCAATAATGTTCTGTTATTCAAGAGATTTTTATTCAATAAAAAAAACATTGTATTGAATAGCACAGCGATGACTTATCTATTTAATGTTTCATATTGTTTTCCGCTCATTCAGCTTTCCCACCTTCCTTTAGTGTTTGCTTTACTTGGGACAATTCTCTCCCCATTTGGGAAAATGCCACACATAAACCCTGTAATTCCTGCTCTGTATACATAGAAAGGTCATTGGTAAGTAGTGCTTTCTCTATTTCATCAAATACCGATCCTGCTTCATAGCTGCATGTAGAGAAACCTGAAGCCAACTTAGGAATGAGCTCAGGTTTATTTTGAGGTATGTTTCTATCCAGAACTTCTCTTTTCAACTGCTCTAAAGGTTCTTGGGTATCCATTGATACCTGAACACATCCATGTAAAATCATGCACAGTTCCTCATCAGAATACACAGTTGCATTTGATAACATGTCACTCACTGCCTTCATTAAAAAATCTGAACTTAAAAGCGTTGATCTTCCAAGTGCCCAGACTAATTCAGTAAACTGTTTAACTTTCAGCAGACTTAAATCCCTTGAAATTAATACCTCTTGGCTTTCATTAAAAAGCTCTGAACTTGTATGACCGGTCACTGCAAATGACCATAAGAGTTGCGACAATTCCTGGGTTCCAAACACAGCTATACCTCGAAAAAAGAGTTCTTTCTCTATGACATCAAAGACCCCTGCTGCTTCTGGGCACCTTTTGGCAAACGCCCATGCTAACATTGAGAGCTCATCTGCATCAAAATCATGAACACCTCTCCGTATTATTTCAGGACTTAAACTAGCAAAAAGACTATTGCCTTCCTTTCCTTCAAATCCAGCCCTTGCAAATGACCACAGCAGCATCTTGATGCAATGATCACTGAGATCTGTTGGTGGTCTTTGCAAAATTTCCTTTTCTGTGATTGGGAAGAGTTTATCACAAGGTATAATTCCTTTCTGGGTGAATGACCATAAAAACTGAGCCAGCTGGTCACTGCTAAATTCTCTCATATCTCTGATCAAAATCTCTTCTTGGAATTTTTCCAGTAGTTCTTTACTTTCATTTCCAGTTTTGGTGAAAGACCACAAAACACCGGCCAGTCCACGATTTTCAAACTTGCCCATCTTAAGCTGCCCATCCAGAATTCTTTGTTCAACAATTCTGAAAAACTTGGATCTTTTCAAGTCAAGTGAAGCAAAACCAATAAGAATCTTGCACACTGCTGGTGCCCGAAAAGAGGTCTGATCTCGCCGAAGTATTTCATTCTCACATTCGGTAACAAACCAAGCATCGTGCTCCCTTAATTTCCCTAACGACCATACAATAGTCGCAATATCACGAGCCTTGCATGTCTCCAGATCATTTCCAATATTGTTCAACAGGATGATAAAAATTTCCTTTTCTTCATTTATAACTTTTCTCAAAGAAAAGAAGTTCTTCTTTGGTCCACTTGCAGCCACCTTGGCCAAATGATGCAGAATTGTTATGCGATTCATTTGAGTCATGGCAGGTGAGTCCTTGAATCTGTCGTACAAGTAAAGATATTCACTGGTGGACTTGACGGCTGAAATATCCTTAGCCAGGGCCTTCACAGAAACAGACTTGAGAGCACATTGGACTGATAATAACCCAAGGTTTGCCCCTCTAAGCTTTATCCAGTTTTGTTGGGGTTTGACAGGTGAAACAAAGACACTTTTGGTTAAACCCCTGGCTTGTATGAAAGGTAAAGATAAACAGCAATTCTTGGAAAGTCCCAGAAGTCTGACTTGAGAGAGAAATTCTTTCATAGATCCCATTGCCTTAAATTGGTACATGGTTTGACCTTATTTTGTTGCCACTTGATCACGGAGAATGAGCCACAGCTCATTAACCACTTAAGAACCTATAAGAAAGAAAAGAAAAGAATCATGCTTTCAAACATGATTACACTGCTCTGTAATAAAGAACCTCTTTTGGCTCCATTACACCCTAACTTTAATATTCACACTCTCTGCACTGTTCTCTTTTCATTTCTTATGGTGCTGACAAGGAGAAAATTAATTGTTTGACAATCAGGAGCTTCTTAAATGGTGATCACTTCCTATACTCTTGTGACCTCTACATATGCTTCAAGGAAGAAAATGTAAGGAGAAATTAGAAGCCAGTCAATCTTAGGGATTAATTTAATTTATTTTTAATTTTTTCAATTTAATGGCAACAGAGTAAAACAAAAGAAAGAAAAAAGAAATGGATTAAGGGTTAAAGAGCAGACAAAGTTTTCAATGGACTGATCAAGCTAAGATAGTATTTTTCAAGGTCTCGAGAGGGGGGATGGACCTCAACCAAGTGGATGCCGAGAGACTAAAACTAGAGCATTGTGTTCTGTGAAAGGGGGGGGGGGGGGGGAAGATGTTCTTCTCAAACAACAGAAATACCATCTGCAGTGTTCCCAATGCGGTACAAATCACAAGGGAACATACTATGATTGTAAATAAAAACCAAATGCGAGACCTGAAATCGAGGGTGCAGAAAATCGTTACCCAGCCATGTTCAGCTCGGAATTTAAGGCTGAAAACTTTTAAAATATACTTTGATGGAAACAAACGGAGACAAGATGGAATTCTTTGACCGGTCGAAGTTTGGTTTGTTAAAGATACTTACAAAACAATTGTCCAAAGTATCAAGGAACCCTCTTCCAGATTGAAATAAATTTCGCCCGCCATGGGAGTGATTGGCAAAGTTTTCCGCACTTAGCGCCCGCGATACAAGAGTGTTCAAAAGTTACGTCATGTAACAAACCATGTACTTTTGCTGACAAATCTCGATAGCCAATATCGGAAAATTTTAAGCACCTGTGTGATGGATCTGCAAAATACCTAGACGAAAGTATGACTGAAAAGTCGAGACAAATAAACCAGTGGTATGTCTCTTTTGAGAAAGGAAAGGATTTTGATTCTTGGGGCCAGCTGGTGGAAGCCGCCGAGGAGTATTCCAGGTAGCATATGAAAACCGTATATTATCTATTTTATTTGCTTCCACTTTAATCATGTAGCACACATTTTGCTCCGTAATTTACTCCGATCTCATAAAAAGTAACGACGCTTATATAAGGTACTTTATGGCTAGCTTCGTCAGCGGAATTTGGCATGAACTGATCGAACTTTAGGATTTTTCGGTGTTGCATGAAACGGTTCTGTTTCGAACGATTCTCGTATGCGGAATAAATAATTAAGCTCTCAGAGGTTGCAATTATAATTATTTGGGCTTAATTTTTCCAGAAAACATATTTAATTTTTTGTCAAGAGTTTGGTTTTGTCTTTATTACTAAACCATTTACTGTATGTACGGTTAAAAATACCTGTAAAGTTCCCCAAGAGAAGATGATCATAGTTTTCGTATACTATGTAAATATTTTTCATGGCGAAAGGAAGGAAAACAGACTGTGTACCATGATAAGCTTGGGAGGATTATTAACAGCTACCTTGGAATGAATTAACATATATTTGTTGAAAAAATCCGGTAGCAACAGCACGAGTCTCTGTGGAAGTAATCGTGTTTAGATATATAAGGGGGGATAAAAATTTAGTGTGTTTGAATTTAGATTCGAGTAAATTTAACGTAAGTGTTTCATTTTGAACAATAAGTTCTTACAACCCAAGTTTCATCATATTTTACTACTCTAGCAGGTGATTCTTTTGTTGTAATCAAATCTCCATTGTCTTGCCTTTGAAACACTATGTAAACATTCCCTTTGTGGCAATTTTGATTGTTTTTTTTTTTTTTTTTCAGAAGGCCTTGGGCCTGCCAAATTCATTTGATATATGTAACTTAATTTACACAATTTTAATTTTTTGTTTTTGTTTTTTTTGTTACACTTAAGGAGAGGTGAAAATTTAACTGCAGGCTATTTGTAGTTAAATCTGTCTACATATGATAATCATATCTTTTATTTTTCTGATAAAAATGATAACTTTGTTACTATAATAATATATTAACATTTTTACTCCCAAGATCAGATAGAGAATTCTTTCCTATAACTGCTTCATATTTCCTTGTTAAGTAGTTACAAGAATTCAGCATTAGATAGAGACAAAAACTTTGAGTTTGAGTACTCTCATTACCTATATGCTGAGTAATGTATAGGCTTGAATTTTACAGGGAGAAGTAACTGTCATTCAATTTTGGGAGTGAAAGAGTTAAATTTGCCGGGGTAATGTGCCCACAATATTGACCAATGAGCTTATTTAGATGCAGAGGAAATTCTCCAACCTGTTCCGTTTGCTTTTCTCTTTCCACAACATTTTTTAACCCAGTAACTCCCAACCTCTGATTGTTAGTTCTCCCCTCTAACTGCTACACATTTTCTTGTAAATAAGTTATGAGAATTTGGTGTTAGATCAAGGTGTCAACTTCTGCCTGATAAGTTTGAATTTTCTCATTACCCATTTGCTGGATAATGGGTGAGCATTAAAGGGAGAAGTTACATGTTAATCTCTTCTGGGGTTAATGAAAGTCTTGTAGATGATCACAGATTAATAAATAAAGTTGTTTTGTCTAGACTTGCTAGAGACTTGAAAAAACATTGTACTCTGGGAAATAAGATGTTTCAAGAGGAACAGAAGGTTTGTGGACACAGTATTTAAATTTTCATTACATTGTGTAGACATCGATATTTTAACCAAAATGATATTAACTGTATCAATCTTGAAGCATACACCCTTAACTTGCCTTTTTATCAAGAAAATTCTGAGTTGCATATGCCACAGTAATTAATGCAAAAGGCAGTACATATATCCATTGAGCAGACAAGTTGTTTTGGCTATCTTTTAGCTGGACACACTCCAGTGCTTTCAAATGAATGCAAACAGATAAATTTTAAAACTTGACAAGATGACAACCACTGTAGAAAAATAATATTGGTACAGAGAGGGCCAATGAATGAATGAAAGAGTGTCTATGTTTTTAGCTATAAGCTAATGGGGGACACTAAAAAATTTAAAAGTCACATACATTTACAAATGTAGATGATAGTTATTTACAGTAGATAATTACAAAGATTATAAATTTATTTAGTTAAGTTTTAAATTTCAACGAGAGTTGAAAGGTCGACTTTTCTTATGTTCTTCTGGAACGAATTTAGAGTTTCTATCGTTCTTAGGTGTCTTGGTAACTTCGACCAGAGGAGAGGTCCCATATATTTAATAGAATTCCTACCAAATCTTACAGTTTCGAATCTTGGCAGTTCAAAGTCACTGTTCCGTAAATTATATTGAGTGTTCTTTATATTAAATAAGTCAGAAATATTCTCAGGTACGAGACTGTGCTTAACTTTAAACATCAAAGTGGCAATGTCTTGTAGGCGCCGATTGTTCAACGTCGGTAGTTTGGCACGACTTAGCAGAGTTCTTGATAGGACGCTGATCTAGTTTTGTACACCGCCCTAAGTGCTCGCTCCTGAATCCGCTCAAGCTTTCTCCGATCCGATGCATTACAAAAGTGCCATACTAAATGACAGTAGGTTAGATGGGGCAGAATTGAAAACCTGAAAAGTGATAGTTTAGCACTACAGGGTATCAAATTGCATAGCCTCACTAGGACCCCTACTTTTGACTGGCCTTAGAGCATAGATCACTGATATGACTAGTAAAACTCAATTTTTCATCTATTTTAACTCCTAAAAGCCTTATTTCCCCCATTCTGTTAATTGTATGACCATCTAGTACAGAAAAATTTTGGTTATCGTTGTCTTTGTCAACATTTCTCGGGGTGATCGTTAATAGCTGGAACTTTTCTGGGTTGGTTGAGAGATAGTTGTTCTTGTACCAGGATAGAGCTTTCTCTCCATGTATCTTGATACTTTGCGCGACAACGTCATGCTTCTTCCCCGTGACATACATCTGATGGTGGTTGGCATACATGCTCAAATTAGCATTATTTATATGAAATGACATATCATTTTGGAACAAATTCCACAGAATTTGCCAAGTAGATTTGTTCTATTTGGAACAAGCAATATACCTTATTCAGTTGCTCAAGAATACCAGATCTAGAGCTATTTGCATATATTACATAATTTTTAAATTTTATTTCATTGATAAGAAACTGAATAATTAAAAGTAGTTTTTTTTCTATAGAAACTGATGCTTAAAATGTCAGCTTGTTTTGAGAAAAGAAGCAAGACATTACTATCCACACAGGTGAATTTTAGCTGTGGTTATTTTTGTTTGTTTTACTTTATATCAAATGACATTGGATTTTGTTAAACATTTAAGAATAAATATTAGCGAGAAAAACACACAGCGTTTTGATGACTCCATGTCATCATTCTCAAGTGAGAAGAGCATAAAAATGAATAGTTAATTTATACCGTACAAAGGTGACAAATGTAAAAAGTTAAAAATTTTTTTAAAAATTTAAATAAATAATTGCGCGTATTGAGTTCATAAATGTAAACTATTAAATAAATAGTTTCGCGCGTATGGAATCCGATTGTTTGTTCAAAGTGGGCTTCATCTTCTTTATGAAAAGCATTTCATGAACTTAACAGTCCAGTTTCCCGGTGCACTTTTTAAGTATGTTGAAATGCTTGGTCAGGTTGCCGATGGTTTGTAGGCCGTGGTCGTTCTTTAGATGTTTGCTGATGGCTGAATTACGGTGCTCATCAATATATTGATGTAAATGCCGGCTGGTGTACCCGACATACTCTGCATCCCACAGATCACATTTATAATTATATACAACGCATTTACGTATATGAGCACGATCCTTCGCAGTAAAGCACTATTTGAGCAATAGTGAAAATCAGACCTGAAAAAAATTTCAGGCCTGTACGGGACTCGAACCACTGACCTCTGCGATACTAGTGCAGCGCTCTACCAATTGAGCTAACAAGCCAACTGGGAGCAGGCCATCAAATTAATTCGACATAAACCCGTAGATGATAAAGTAGTTGTTGTTGTTTGATACAACGCATTGTTGGCTAACTGTAGGAGGTTTAGGCTCACGCATTCTGAGATCTTCACAGATTTTGCGACTCTTCAACATGGGTTGAAGGGTGTGATCGATTTTGTTGCTTAGATCTGATAATTGCCTTTTCACTGCGTCAGCTGACTTTTGATCTTTAAAAGGCAAAACCACTCGGTCAACAGCATTTTCGTTGATGGATAATTGAGCTTGCACTCCAGGGTTTTCCAACCTAACTGAGGTGACAAAGTGAGAGATGGTGGAATTGATGAGGTGGTAGGGATACTTGAGGTTTGTAAACATCATCTTTAGATGGTCACATTCAGATTTGAAGGACTCCCATGTGGACGACAGGCGGAATGCACGATTCAGCATGGTCTTGAGTAGTGATTTCTTGTACCTTTTATCGATGTGGCTCTGGTGATGAAGCAGTAGGCCTGTGTTTGTTGGTTTCCGATAAACACTAGTTTCTAGTTTACAGCCTTTCTTGAGCACTTCCATACCGACAAAAGGTAACTTGTTTCCAGATGCTAGCTCCATGATGAAGTGTATGGATGGATGGCAGTTATTTAGCATTGATCATAAATCTTCTGCCGCTGGTACACTTGTGATAAATAACTGACATCCGTCCATACACTTCATCATGGAGCTAGCATCTGGAAACAAGTTACCTTTTGTCGGTATGGAAGTGCTCAAGAAAAACTGTAAACTAGAAACTAGTGTTTATCGGAAACCAACAAATACAGGCCTACTGCTTCATCACCAGAGCCACGTTGATCAAAGGTACACGAAATCACTACTCAAGACCATGTTGAATCGTGCATTCCGCCTGTCGTCCACAGGGGAGTCCTTCAAATCTGAATGTGATCATCTAAAGATGATGTTTACAAACCTCAAGTATCCCGACCACCTCATCAATTCCACCATCTCTCACTTTGTCACCTCAGTTAGGTTGGAAAACCCTGGAGTGCAAGCTCAAATATCCATCAACGAAAATGCTGTTCACCAAGTGGTTTTGCCTTTTAAAGATCAAAAGTCAGCTGACACAGTGAAAAGGCAAATATCAGATCTAAGCAACAAAATCGATCACACCTGTGTTGAAGAGTCGCAAAATCTGTGAAGATCTCAGAATGCGTGAGCCTAAACCTCCTATAGTTAGCCAACAATGCGTTGTATATAATTATAAATGTGATCTGTGCAATGCAGAGTAAGTCGGGTACACCAGCTGGCATTTACATCAACGTATTGATGAGCACCGTAATTCAGCCATCGGCAAACATCTAAAGAACGACCACGGCCTACAAACCATCGGCGACCTGACCAAGTGTTTCAACGTACTTAAAAAGTGCACCGGGAAACTGGACTGTTTAGTTCATGAAATGCTTTTCATAAAGAAGATGAAGCCCACTTTGAACAAACAATCGGATTCCATATGCGCGAAATTATTTATTTAATAGTTTACATTTATGAACTCAACACGCACAATTATTTATTTAAATTTTTAAAAATATTTTTAACTTTTTACGTTGTCACCTTCGTACGGTATATATAAATTAACTATTCATTTTTATTCTCTTCTCACTTGAGAATGATGACATGGAGTCATCGAAACGTTGTGTGTTTTTCTCGCTAATATTTATTCTTAAATACTTTATATCAATTTGTGTTATTCTTTCTGCACAAGTAAAAATCTTGGAGAAAATCATTCAAACAGTGGGTTCTGTATAATGTACCACATATGTGTATTTTTCTTTATCTGACACAAAATTAATTATAGTCACTTCTTAAGACATTTTTGCTGGGTGACAACATAAGATGCAATTATTTCACTTCTGTTGACTATTTAAGGCTTGATTTCAATTAAATAGCAGCTTGAAGTAACAGTACATTTAAACGCAAGGTCAACTAGTATGTGAATCTAGAACAACACGGTAAAGACCATACAGTTTGCGGAGTGCAGCATGACTGTAGCATGCCATCAAAATATTCCGCATGCCATCAAAATATTCCGCATGCTATCAAAATATTCCGCATGCCATCAAAATATTCCGCATGCCATCAAAACATTCCGCATGCCATCAAAACATTCCGCATGCCATCAAAACATTCCGCATGCCATCAAAACATTCCGCATGCCATCAAAACATTCCGCATGCCATCAAAATATTCCGCATGCCATCAAAATATTCTGCATGCCATCAAAATATTTCGCATGCCATCAAAATATTCCGCATGCCATCGAAATATTCCGCATGCCATCAAAATATTCCGCATGCCATCAAAATATTCCTATCAGACAGCCTCAGATTCTTTTATTTTAGGTCACTTTGGTACACCTCAGCAAAATCTCTTCCAAACACATTTGATATTAAGTTTGATTTATATATCTTATTATTAAACATTTTGTTGTGTAGTATCACTGAGTATTTTTATGAGTTGTGCCATATTATGACAAGCCCGTAGGGTGAGTCAAAATACAAACAACTAATAAGAATACTCAGTGATACTACACAACAAAACCTTTCAAAGAGATTAATTTTATTATCCAACATGCCAAATTGTTATTTCAATCTAGGCAAATTTCACAGATATTTATTTACAGCTCTCTGGAGTACAAATGTTTCATGATATTTTTACTCAATTCATGTACTATTTGTACTCTACATTGTGCAGTGTGATGATAAAAATTACTATTCCAATTGCATGGGGGGCACTAAAATTGTGAAGTAAATCAACTGGTTAGTTTCAATCAATAATTGCTTTCATAATTAGTCTTGAATGGAGTTTTTAATTTTAATTCACATAAGGCCAGAGACGATGAGATTTCATTTGATGATATCAAGAAAGTTGGTGAAGGTGAGAGTGCAATTAATTTATTTCATAGTATACTGACACAGCTCCTTGCCTGACAGTTTTCCAATTGGCCAGTATCTGATTACTCCAGACTTATTAAATTAGAAACAATTGGTACAACCTCTTTGTAGGAGGCATGCAGCTGCCTAATGGTTATACTGTACCCCTCTCCCATGTTGCAACCACTTAAGTTTTGCAACATGCAAAAAATGGTTCCAATGTTATTCCTATGAAGCCAACTTCAGTATATGATATTTCTATTAACTGGTATCACAATGTCTTTTTAAAATAATTATTATAATTTTACAACATTTTAAACTGCAGCATTTTAAACTTATCAACTCTTTTTTTTTTCGCAGTGTTGAGAAACTTAAATGTAGGTTGGAATAGTCCTTTTCCAGTCAGGATTGAAGAACCTAAAAGTAGGTTAGTCATAGTAAAGATCATTTTTTTTTTTTTGTAATTTTCTTTATTTTTTTGGCATTTTACAAAACATTACTCTACTTACAATACACTACAGGACTCAGTTACAGTACGTTGCTTACAATAGTTTACTGAGAACACACCACAAACAAAGTATAGTTTACAATAAACTTGATTACAGCAGATGACTTACTATCAATTACTTCCACTATCTACACGATACTCTACATTTATGTTACGTAATGACATATTACACTCCTTTCAATATGTTACATAAATTACTTACAGTACCTTAATAACAGTATATAGCGAAATTGTGTGCTTTACAATAAAATTGACTTCGTATGCTACTTTACATTGTCTGGACACCCATCCCACAAAACGATATGTGGCAAAAGCTTATTCCATTTCTGAAAATGTTTAGCTAATTTATTTATAGTAAAGATCATTGGGTAAGTTTTAGTTTGTTGCTTGTGACTGGGCTACCACCAGAGATAAATTCATTTGAGACATGTCAAGCTATGTGATTATAGTTGGCTTCCTATTTCTGATACCTATAACACCATGTGGAAAAAATTAAACTTTTTTCTCTGCTAGAATGAGGAGCACAGCAGATTGGTCATGCATGTGACCTGATAAGCCCTGTCTTAATCACAGGAGGGTTGAAGCCTCCCATGTCCTTAGCCAGGGTCATTTTGTCAAGTTTTGATGTTAACTGTCTCTCAAACACTGTACTGCAGCCATCTGAAGGATAGAAAGCTCACAATTTTTTTTTCTGTCCAGTGTAGCCTCAAACATTTAGATAAGCTGACTGAAATTGTAAATCCTAGCTCACACATTGAACTGTTCCATTACATACCATTGATTATATGATGTTTACAAATTCAGTTTTGTTGCTGATGCTGATGATGTAACAGAATATGGAGACGAGAATGGGAGTGAGCATACATCTTCAGTTGGTAATTTTTTTTTCCTTTTTTTTTTTAATGCTTGAACAAAATCTAAGATCCTAGGCATCCAAGGTATTACTGACATCACTATTAATTAATATCTATAGTTTTCTTTTCTATCAGTAATTGTACAGTAGAGCATGCATCACAAAATTACTTACACTGCTCATGATGATCCCATTTTCAGAAAGGGCATTAGTCACCCAAATTAATTCAGAGGTGGGCCTGATTATTAGTCTGACTTGTGCCATGAAAACTAGCCTCGCTTTTAATTGAGTGAAAATTCCATGATGTTACAATTGTTTTTAAACATGTTTTTCACTATCAGATTAAAAAGGCTGGTGTTAGGCCTTTACACATTCTGCTCGAAAGAAAGGCTATTCTGCTCAAAATAATTGCCTCCAAAAAAGGCTATTCTGCTCGAGATTATGCTCCAAAAGTACTATTATGCTCGAATTATGCTTCTGTAAAAATCGATATTCCTGGGTTCAAAATACTCAAACATGATAAATAAGACATTATATCGCCTTTCCAGAACCCAACATATGCGCATTTATTATTTAATCCTTAAAACTAACATGGGTAATAACTTCTAAAAAGAGTCTGGGGCAACCGTGAACCTATATTATCAGAAATGTCTTTGTCCATCCACTGTCACAGACCGCCATCTTGTTTTGCTCAGATGCTTGTGCCCAGCTCCCTCTCAGACTGATTCCCAGGCCCCAGAATATGCAAAATGGCCAAAAATTGCCTATTCTGCTCGGATTATGCCCCAATCGAATATTCTGCTCCTGAGGCCCTATTATGCTGGAAATTCTGCCGGCAGAATGTGTAAAGGCCTAGCTAGTGTACAGAAATTCAATAAAATAGCAATTTGGCTCACCATTGTTTTATGAAGGAGGGCTAGAAACTTACAGAAGAGAACTATCAGTATAAACAGTACTCAGTTGAGCTTACATGTGTTATACGTTTGATTTTGTTTTTGTTTTTTTTTTACATTTTTATTTTCTTATAGAGCGATATTTATCTTTTTTCTTGTTTTAAAGCTGAAGGAGGATCATTGTTACCTCGGATCCCATATGAAGAGGGAGTTCATCGTCTTGTGGTGCGAATCAACCAGATTGGACTAAAGGATGCCCATGTGTACATTAATCCATTTTTTACTGTTTCTGTGAAAGGTAACCATTAATTACTATATCAACGTGCAACTTATGCCTTTAACCCCTAACAAGTGACTAGTATCAAATTTATCCTTACAGTAACCCCTCGGCTGAATCACGCATAGGACCATGAGAATAAAGAAAATGATCACCAACTAATAAACAGCTCTTGATTGTAACACAAATTCTCCTTGTCGACACCTAAGGGAATTTATAGAGAACAGTATGGAGAATATGCATACTGATATCAGGGGTGTGAGGGGCTAAGAAATGAATGCAGTAGCTTTTTATTGAACTATTGAGTGTTTTCCTTTCATAGATGCCAACAGTGTGAATGTCACCCCAGCTCAGGACACACCCGTATCAAACAGAAGTAATGGGAAGTTTATCAACTTCGATGTTGATGTAGAAATTCAAAAACCTATAGAGAAACTTCCAAGAGGTTAGAGTTATTGTACTCTTTTAGTTTTAGAATTCCACATATTACATCTGTTGGGCTCTTTGTCAAAAAAAGACATTGTCAAAATGAGGACTTAAAAAAAAAATAAACCAGGGAATTCCACCAATCACAGCCAGTTAAGACTGCAGAAAATTGTACTAAAAAGTTAGAAGAAGGTTTGATTCATTTGTTCACAAATTTATTTCAAGTAATTAAACTGAAGTCCTCAGTACAGTGCCATTGATTTGAAAATTACAAGCTTTGTTTCTACCAAATTAATCCTCTTCGTGTTGTGAAACACATAAGGCCTTGCCCAAAGAGTGCCACTGGCTTCTTTCGGGTGCTTGTCGGTCCAGGTGACCCCATGTCCAGCTGTTTTCCTTCTACCAAACATTGTTTGAATGGTTTAGAATTTAAGCAAAATGGAACACACAAAAAATCCCTGAGGCAACATTCCACAAGGCAATACAGGACAATTTGAAAGGGGAATCCTGCAGTCTATCAGAATTCACAATGAGGAGCTTTTTCCACACACCCCCTTCAGAATGTTTCACATGTTTCTCACGTTTGACATGTTTTATTTATTCTGACAAATCTAGCCTTATCTGTTTTACCCTTAGCAGTTAAAACCTAATGTAAAACTTTGCCTCACCGTGTCAATAAATCAGGTGACAAAACTTGACAAACTTCCAAGGTAAAAGAAGTTACCTTCTTATAAAACCCAAATTCTCCCAACATATTTACAAGTTAATGTATAGTGACCAGAAGGGAGAATTGATTTTTAGGTATTGGGTAGTGTAAACGTGTTACTGAGACTTCTCATTGTTGTCACCCCTTAGGTACAGCGATATTCTTTGAGTTCAAACATTACAAACCCAAAAAGGATGTAGTGAGCACAAGGTGTTTTGCATTCATGGAACAGGACGAATTTAAACCTGGTCCTGCCTGTATTGAACTGTAAGTAAAGACTGCAGCAATTTTAAGCTATTTGAATGACTAAAGAGTCTGTACAGATAAAAGCGGCGGCCGTGAGATCATATTGAAAGGGCCTGGATCTGAGCCATAGTCCCGAATAATGTCTTGCGTTCTTGAGCAAGACGCTTACAGTGATTTCAATACCTATTTTCATAAGCGCTGCTGATGGTGTGCACCTGTACCTGGAAAAGGGACCGTAGAACGAAACTCAAACACGAGGGCGGTAATAGGTCATATAGCACTGTGTTTACCCGTCATCGACTGTGCAGTTGCTTTTTTCTGTCTGTCTGACTGTCAGGCACTCCATCTGACTGACTTTATGACCATCTGATGGTCATTGACTTTCTCTCTATCTGAATGCCTGTCTGTCTGACCAACTGATTTTTGACTTCGTCCGGCTGTTTATTTGACTGACTCACGGCTTTCTGTCTGTCTGAATATTTTTCTGTCCGTCAGCAGTTGTTTGTATTCCGATACCACTTTCTCAAGGTCTTAATCAACAATTTCTTTTTTCAGCTATCAGAAACCGACGGATTTTCATCGCAAGAGGTTAAATCTATTTACACAAAAACCGCTTTATCTTCACTTGACGCTCAAAGTCCTTGATGACTGATGTCGTACAGAAGATACTTTGCGAGCAGGCCATTATTTTAAGTCCTTCGCCATGAGCATTTCTTTTTCCGCGAAAGAGTTTAAGGCCTAGGGTGAACTTGATCAGCGCTAGGCGAGAGGTCTGCAAAGGTTGTAAGGGGCCTGGCACTAATAAAAGTTAGCACCAGATCCCTTGCCGACCTCTTGCTTTGCTCATGGCCGCTTTGCTCATGGCCGCTTTGCTCATGGCCGCTTTGTTCATGGCCGCTTTGCTCATGGCCGCTTTGCTCATGGCCGCTTTACTCACCTTGCCAACCTGCTCGTTGTCTATACAAAAATGGTGTTTTTCATTTGCTAAAAACACGGGCATGGGGTCAAAGGATAAAAGACCTCTTTATTCAATTCATACGCGTATATTATTAACATTTTAACTGCAATCTGGTGTAAAACCAAAACTACCCAAGATATCAATGAATATGAATATATGAAAATCATATATGTGTACTGCGGTTCCATGAAATGTATGAAGCGATCCACGCAGTACTGAACCCTACTTTTGTAGTGGTGGCCTTATTTCCACAATTATATAAGTAAGGTTCATTACTGCGAGGATCGCTTTTATACTTTCCAAAATATTTTACAAGGGGGAGGAAACAAGCTATTTTTTATCACAAAGAGTTAGTTGTTTTTTTTTTTTCACTGACAATGCATTTTTACAAATAATTATTTTTAAAGTGGCTATGAGCTTCTGAAGCCAAAAATGAAGCTATATAGCCCAAATTCTTCATTTGACTGTAACAAGTGACATTCAAAAGTCGAAAGAACGTGTTTAATTTTAAAACCAACTTACGGCGTTACACTGTCTTTTAACGAAAGCAGCATTTTGTCTACTTTGCATCCCATTAGATTTGTGCGATATTGAAAAAAAGGAATGTTTTAAAGTAGTTGTTCCTTGTCTTCTTAAATTTTAGGGGCCGTATATCTGGTATCGAATGTTAGAGATAAACGAGGAAAAAAGCTTTTTTTTTTAGTTATATAAGTATTTTAAAGATAACTTAGATTTAGACATTATTTAGTAGGTCGATTTATTATGAAAATATTAGGTGAGATCTATAACTGTAGATGGCGATATATGTAGTTAGGAAAATTTATTTGTTAGAAGAGCTCGTTTCATCGTAGATCATAATTAGGGTTTTTATTATTATCGGAAGAGAATTTTGATTGAGTTTCGAATAGGAAGCCGGAATTGCAGAGCTTTTTCTTTACTTCGTTCTGTGATTGGTCCAGAAAGCTCGCGCCACTTTCTCAGCCAATCAGATGCAAAACTAAAACCGACTTGGCCGCCCGCGTTTTTCCGGGTTTTCCCGCGCTGAAAGCAAACTGGTTGTTTTTACTTTGAGTTCTTATCGGTTCTCAAAGATCTTTATCTTTCTTCTGATTTTTTTTAATTTTTTTTTTTATTACCTTGATCGGTTTAATGACACTCGATCGAAAATAACTCGACTGAAAAATAAAGGTTTAAAGTGATTATCATTCTTAGTGGTCATCATTCTGTTTGTCAAACTTTTTATTTAGCTTGTGCCTGTAACTAATGTTTCGTCCTTTGATAACACTGGATGCTTGTCAATCCCTGCACGACAAGATCTAAATGACAGAGTCTGTGTTCTGGGGGTGTTAGTAAGGACTTCAGGCGAAATTCTTTTCCATCTGCGAGTCTTAAAGATTGGCCTCTATCTGAAAAAGATTCCACCGTAAAAACTTTCTTCAATTGTACCATTTGATTAGAAAGGTCTTCCAAGGAGCAATGCTATCTCCCTTTTCAACCATTAAAAGCCAGAAAAGGTCCAAAGTCAAAAAAGGTGTATTGTTATTCATGGCTAAGCTAAAGACAATGGCTCGCTCGGTCAGAGAGCGGCATTTTTGAACGCAATTTCGACTACAACTTTTCAAACTGAAATGGATAGAGGTTCCCACCGGCCAATTTTCAAACTTAAAACGGATTCTGTGGGAGTAAAGATTAATCTTTTATTTGTCGCGCGTTGATTATTCAAGGGTAGTAAGGGTTTTCAGGAAAATGAGTCCATACTAAAAATGCCCGAATTTAGTGTATTCTCAAGTTCAAAAGGATAATACTTCGTAAAAATCGTTCATTTTAGGCGCAAATTGTAGATACATCTTTAATCTTCAAAAAGCCGTGCATTGATTTAGAAGCAATCACTTCCGATACTCAGAAAAGTGAGTTTTATGAAGCCTAGTTGGCCCATTTTGGTCCATTCTTCTCTAATTAAGGGCTGCTCTAAGCGAAGTCGCCTTCGAATTTGGTTATGAATAATGCATGGTGTCCACCCATCCTGCCCCATGATGACCCCCATTAGCACAATCTTGTTAGCCCTAGATTACCATTCATGACAAAATCAAGTACCGTAAGTAAGAAGAAAATTTCTTTTCGTTAGTTGTTTACAAAGTGAATATCTAAGTGACAGGTTTCAGGCAATTATATCTAATTACTTTTTGAGGGTTTGAAGGAGATATATAGACTGCTGACTCAGTTGAAGACCCACTCTTGTATAAAAATTTCCACGAAAGTTTTTTTTTTTTTTTTTTTTTTTTTGAACAAACAGGTTTGCTACGTCAAGAAATGACCAGGGCCATTAGAATCAGGGTCAAAGTCAACTGGTTATTCAATCCGACTGATGCCTTAAAAGCTCCTCTCTATTACCTGCTTGCACATCTTCACTTCGAGCAGTCCTTTTAGCTTGTAAGAAAATAACCACGGGATCCATTAAGATGCCATGAATCATGTCCTATGTGGTAATCGTGACGAGTAGATTACGGTACAGCTCAGAACCCCCATCACAAAACTCTTAAATTAAAAGTTCAGAAGAACGTAGCATAGTGAGGAGAGCACAATAGCTCACCAGATAAGTTTGGATAGTTATACACTTTTGTGACAATATGGGGAAGATGAACTTTCGTGGTTTCGCTTTCCTTATGGCGTTGTTCATAGCAGTTCAGCTAACCACTTTTACCTGGGCCGCACAGAATCTTACAAAAACCTCAGGAAAAGGTAAAAAGTCTTCCCTTTATGCCTCATCCCTTTCGCACACGCATACCGTATTCACTGATTAAGCATTACGCCCGAATAGGCTATCTGAGACTGTAACTCAATCACGAGCGGGCGGAAGCCCTCGCAATCTATTTTCCGGCGGAAATTTTTTTCTCCGTTTCAAACGGTGTAGTTCTTCAATAGACCCACATTAAAGTGCGGCAGTTACTTTTAAAATTTATATTATGGTAGACTCTGTGTCGGTTGTTAATGTGATTCCGACACTAGAAAACCTTCACATTTTGATTTCCGATCGACAAATTTTGAACTATGTACATGTACTTCTAAACAAAATCAGTTACCTGTTGAAAAAAATTTACAGTGAATGAAAGAACTTGTTATGAACTTCAATTTTTAATTTCACGTTACTTTTTAAAGGATTCTAGTAGTTACGAGCAGATGTTGCATTTTGAGGATAAGAAAAAAACTGAGATATTTGGTGTACGCTCGATGGGTCATTCAGAGCCAAATTGAAAATTGTTTCTTGTTTCAAGTTTTCGCCTTTTTTTGTGAGGATGGGAGATGACTTAATGAACGTTAAGTAAACGCTGACTAAACCGGGGTGGGTTACGCTACCCTTCAAAGCAGTTTACACTGGAAGTTATTTCTACGAAGTATGGAGAGTAAAAGAACCTCCTTCTTCGAATTCCATTGTCTGTCTTCAATTTCAGTCCTCACGGCGGATTGAAAGCGTATCCAAGATATTCAATTTTTTCCTAACCGAAAAAATAAAGCATTAATTTTGCATTAGGGACCGGCCATTTCCTATCGCTGAGGGAGGGGGGATAATCGAAGTATTTTTTTTTGGGAGGGGGGGGTTTAAGGATTTGGGGGGATCAAATGCTACTCAGTGGGAACGAAAGAAGGGGAGTCAGCTGTCGCTAACAGATTTTAAAGAGGGGATTATAGAAAAGTGACTGCCGATAAGGGGTGACAAAAGAATACAGCCTGAGATTGAAATTTCAACTCTCATCATTGTTCAAGAATGATAATTCAATGGAGGAATAACACACGGACCCCTTAGAAAGTAATCAATGGAGGATAGCATTATAATTAACAAAATTTAGCATAATTTTGAGAATCGTGGTAATTTAAACAAAAAGAAAAACTTTCTCTTTTGTCAAAGACTATGATGAGCAGGGGAAACACTTGGGTGAACAACCAGTACGTCGCCGGGTACGAGCGTGCACACTTATAGATTTCTCACTGGGTCGTCGTAAACCAGTCTTTCCAGTGCCGAATCATGTTACTTTCTCCATTTGCCAAGACAATCATTACGCCACTTTCTATGATAATGATTGGGGAATTGCACGTTACGCAGTATACAAGATTACCGCCAAGCAAGCCAAGGCAGCCAGGGTACAAAGACATGGTGACTCATGGAGACTGACTCGGAGGCCAGGTTAGGTGGCTAGTTAGTTTGTTATAATAATTTACTTTTGTGATAATGCAATTTAGGCAAAAAAATTTCTTATTCAGCTACTGTTCTATTTTAGGGCAAAAGAACGCGCAAAACATGCCACGGCATATACATTATAAGGCAAAAATACAACGGACAGAAGGCGAACAAAATGGCCGCGCTGACAACCCAAACTTTGTTTCGTTTTTCGTCTTTTAGGATTGACTTTTTAAGAAAGAAGCTCTTATCTCATCATATTTTGTTTTATTCAGTGTAGAATATAGTGTGCGCTGTGGTGTTTACCATTTGTTAAATATATACGTATACATATCATATATACATACATATATATTAACAAAGCTCCGTGATTTGTTTACAAAGCTCCATGATTGTAGAGCACTCTCCGATTCGACGATAAGGTTTTTTACATATATATACATAACAATTATTCGCCTCAGGTTTGGTGAATATCGTCGAATAATCCCCGAGACGAAGTCAAGGGGATTATTCCACAATATTCACCGAACCTGAGGCGAATAATTGTTTTAGTATAATTTCAGAGCTGAACAACAGAGAAATTTCTAAAATCATAACATTTTAGTAACATTTATTAACATTTTAATTTAACATTTTATATAAACCGCCTATATAAACCGCGTGGAGCGGTTTATATAGCGTCATATAAGGAACCGCTCGACCAGTCAGATTGCTGGAAACTCTTTGCTCAGCTCTGAAATTATACTGAATATATATATACTCATATTAAAAAACGTAAATTTAAAAATAATATTTATAAATACATCTTTTTTCTTCAAATTTTTTTATATTGGCGAAACTAGTCGCCACTTCTCTACTAGGATAAAGGAGCACACGGAAAGCGATAAAAACTCGCATATTTTTAAGCGTTTCAACACATCTCCTTCTTGTGAGAACAAATACTCCCTTTCTTGCTTAAGTATTCTGGATTCTGCTAACAACTCAATTGATTTAAAACTAAAAGAAGCTTTTTATATAAATCAGATCAAACCAGTCTGAACTTAACAAACAATTACAGCATTATAACTCTTTTCTAGCTTTTTAGTTTACACCTTTGATGTTTGGTGTCACGTTGTAATTAGTACCCGCTTTTGTATTACATCATACTGTAAATATTTTATTCATCTACTTGTCTGTTATATAATTACTCACGATCTGTTACTCATTGATTGAAGATGGCATAAGCATGTCCAGAGTTACCTCTGGCATGCCGAAACATGTCTCTCAAAAAAGTTGTCTATTTCTTACAATATTTAACATACTTGCTACTACTACGACCTTATGGAAAAGAAAAGGTATTCACAAATTTGCAGTGTTTTTAAAAACGGGTCTCTATATGTGTGTGTGTGTGTGTGTGTGTGTGTGTGTGTGTGTGTGTGTGTGTGTGCACGTGCGCCCGTGTGTGTGTTTATTGATAGATAGATAAATAGCCTTATAAAAGAACCAACCCAACCACGATGAGGGAAGAGAGCATGAGAACATTTAAATTTTAATTCAAAATTCTCTTATAATTAGGAGCGGTTATTCTTCAAGGAAGCAGTGCCCTGTACAAGAATCAACCCAAGCCGTCTGAATATGACAGGGGCCACATCGTTCCTTTCGGTATCTTAGCGTACAGCGACCAAAGTACCCGTGCCACCTTCACTTACACCAACTGCGTACCACAAATTGACAATTTCAACAGAGGTCAGTGGAAAGTGTACGAAATGAAAATAGTAAAATATGCTCGGGACTTTTGTTCTCTAAAAGGCGGAACCCTTTACCTGATCACTGGTACATCTAAGGTTCAATTTAATGAGATACTTAATACTCAAGGTAAAATAACAGGGGTGGGTAAGTCAGTGCAAAACGTGAAATGGTTCCATAAAAATGTGAACCTCGGAAAAAGGATCGCAATTCCAAACTCGATGTGGACAGTGGGCTGTTGTTGGAGTAAGAAGTATGGAGTGGTGGGAGCGTTTGGTGTAATGGGGGATAATTCTTTAGATCCAAAGTTAAATGAGTTTATGATGTCCAGACAAAACGTCACATATGTTGAAAAAGTCCTTCGCTTAGAGCATCGAGGAATTAAGTTATTTCCGGGAGACAAGGATTGCTACAAGCCAAGAAAAAACATTGCATTATATCGATTATGATTTTATCATGTTCTTTTAAAGGAGCATGGGTAAAATCCCAGACAAAAATCCAAGGGCACCTTGCCTAAAATAACCAGATGGAGATCAATGCACAATTTTTGTTACATCTCAGTTAGTGAGTACGCTATGATTGGTTTATTTGATGGGCCGTACTTCACCGTATAGCCCCCTAAATTCAAAAGTTTGCTTGAATTAAAATCCTCCCCCAGCCTCTTTTTTCAACCCAGAGATAAAATAAATATCTAACTGAATCGTTTTTCTTGGGCTGTATTGCAAGTTACACTGAAACTCGGTTAGAAAGAGGTAGTTATGTAGCTTGTATTTCCATCCTGTCCCATCCTTTATGTTCATAAATATGTACGATACTATATCTACTAAAGAATCTATATTGTAACGAAAAGGTTGATTAAAGAAATTAAAAGAAAGTTGAGGTTGCCCCAAACATTTTGTCAAAGATTTGATACCTAGCTATTTTGTTTTTTATTTTGTTTTTGCTTGGTTAACTGGATTCTCTTAGTAATTTCCCACCTCATTAAAGAGGACGTAGTGTCTAGAAAAGCACCTATTTTTCTTTTCGCCAACAAAAAGGTTAATACAAAGATGGAATCTCGCCAAAGTTTCAGCTTCCGAAGCGCTTACTAACCATAGGAAATCATCAAAGAGCAGGAAGTACAAATTTCATGAAATAGACTCCGTAAACCTGTTTTCTGATTCGAGCTGTTTGAGACAACGCTCTCTTGCAGTTTCTCTAGCTAAGTATACTTCGAACGCAGTCGACCTTCTCAAACTGCTAAGTCTTTCAATGCGTTCTGGCTCGAAGCAATTTGGCTCTTCTGCAGGCATGTTTGTTTCCCGCCAAGATGGCGGCGCTATCGCTCGATTTTCGTGCAAGGATTTCTTATGGTTAATGAGCGCTTTGGAGGCTGAAACTTCGTTGAGTATTTTATCTTTGGATTAACCTTTTTGTTGGTGAAAAGACTGAAAAGAGAACTCTGGACCCTACTTCTTCTATAAAGAGGCTTCGTTTACATTCGTAAGGAACCAATTCATGAGACTTTCCATATTAGAGGCCACTCAATCATTTCTCCATTCGATGACGCAAATTTCTGAGGTTATTTTTCGTGAGTGTAGGCCTGACGAAATCATATACTCTCACTCACAGCAATCTTCAAATGAGTGTCTGAGCTTATCCGTGTTGGATTCATCCTTTTACCTCATTGCGCTCTGCAACTGGCCTAAAAACTAGTGCCATCCTTGCCCGCTACCAAACCCTCATTACTGGCCCTGTACAACGCCCGTTTTCGCTCGCGAGCAGATTTGTGACAAGTCGTTGAGACGTTTGCGGGGGGGAAAGGAAGCATGGCATTAATATTAAGCCGAGACCCCCTTAACCGGCTCCCTTTTCTTCGTGCCGAAGCGCCGATATTGAGGGTCTATACGCAGGCTGGTGACAATAAATCAACCATGCAATCAGAAGCAGGACTAAACTCAAATTGTGACTTGGTTTCCTCGTCACAAGTCGCCAACCCCGGTGTTTCCCTTCAGTTCTCATGCTAATGTTGACCTTGTTTGGGGAATTACTTTGGTCTTGATCTTATGCCACTTGATCAAAAACGCTCAAAATCGATTGTTTGATTCCAATTGTGAATAGTACGTCTTATTATATTGCTGGCAGAGCCCGCGGGCAATATGAAGCGAGTCCTGTGTTCTGATTGGCTACCCGAGCGGCAAGATGGGCCTACCTTGCCCGCTCGGAATTACCTGCTATGATACCATGCAAGAAAAACATTGCTTGGAGGGAACTTGGAACAAAAATGATAAAGATCGAGAGATTACAAATTTTTATAATCTCTTGTAAAAATATAGATCAAACCTTACCCTGCCAAAGTGATCTAGTCCGCCCGATTACAAGGCCTTAGCTCCTAAGAAATGTAAGAGTATCTATTCTCGTTGGTCGTAGCTCCTGATTATAGCTCTATTGGAGAGTTTAAGAGAATGTACGTCAAAGAGCTTCGACTTTCTCAATCTTCCGCTCATAGTTCTCTAAATTAAAGAAATATTTTCAGGCTTTTGATCTGGTTTTCTCACTGAACAAAATTTGCTGCTCAAGAACCCAGTTTTGTGGGTAAATAATGGATCGTGGTTAATAAGATACTGCACAATAAAGGCTGTTGAGAAGGTGCTTAGCTTTTCGATTGATTACTACTATAATTTGGTTTTTTTTTTTTTTTTTTGAGCTGACCTGTGATTGCGCCTACAGAATATTGGATGTAGCCTGTCAATCATCTTCCTGATTTGTGCCCGACAAATCTACCCAGCGTTGTTTTCAAGCCTTTAAGATATATTTAATACCATGACAACATCGGATACCAAGAAACAGTGAGAGAAAGTGAATCATGGGATCCATTAAGATGTCACGAATTCCTATGTGGTACCTGTGACTAAAATAGATTGGAGCACAGTTCCGAATTCCTATCACAAAACCCTTTGAAAGGTAAGAGGGGAGTAACAAAGTAAAGAAACCTAAACAGTTATATTCTTCTGTGACGATACTTTGAAGACGAATTTTCTTGGTTTCGCTCTCTTCGTGGCGTTACTTATAGCAGTTAACCTAGAAAGTCTTACTTGGGCTGCAATGAATCAGACGGAAACCCCAGGAAAAGACAAAAAGTGTGAGCATTATTTCTAATCCCCTCGCACACGCATACTGTATTTATTGGAGTGAGCGCCGTTCCCTAATAAGCGAACCGAGGATGTAACTCAAACGCTGTCAGAAGTGCAAAGTTTGTTCAAGACAGCCTTAGAAGATTCGTTTTTGGAGAAAGTTTTCTTCTCAGTTTCAAACGCTGTAGTTCTGAAATCAAAGGACACTGAGTAGTTACATTTATACTTTTGAAAACACAGCGCAAGCCTGTGCAAATGTAAACTTTGTGTTGGTCGTTGATTCGATTCCTATTTTAGATACAAAGGTACACTTCACATTTTTTAACTTTTTAATCGACAAATTTTTTTAACCACTACAGTAGAATGAAAGAGCCTATGACGCTCCTCAATTTTTACGAAAGTTGTTTTCAAGAATTTTTAGTAATTGAAAGCAAATGCTCAATTTTCAAGATAAGGAAAGAAACTGAAAATCTTTGTCGTCTTTGATGTACGCTCGATTGGCCATCTTAAGCCAAATTTAAAATTTGGCTTTTGTTTCGAATTTTCTTTCTTTTTGTTTCGAGGATGAGCAAATGTCTTCATTGAAGTAAGGTAAAAGTTCACCACGCATGGGAAAGCTGCATATGCTGGTCTTCAAAGAAGCTTTACGCCATTGGTTATTCCTAAGAAGAATGAAGAGGAAAAGAGGCTCTGTCTTCTAAATCGACAGTCAGTGTTCAATCTTAGCTTGCGCCTGCAACTCATATTTCGTCCTTTGTTAACATGGGATGCTTGTCAGTCCCTGAAGCACAAGATCTAAATGACAGAGTCTGTGTTCTGGGGGTGTTAGAAAGGACTTTGAGCAAAATTATTTTTTATCTGCGAGTCTCATAGATTGGCCTCTATCTGAAAGAGATTCCACTGTAAAAAGTTTCTTCAATTGTATCGAATTGATCAGAAACATCTACCAAGGAACAATGCCATCCCACTTTTCAACCCGATTAAAAGCCACAAAAGGTCCAAATGAGGTTTTATAGTTTTATAACCGCCATTGGCGCAATCTTGTTTGTCACAGATAACCATTAATGGTAAAATCAAGTACCGTAAGTATGTCGAAAATTTCTTTTCGATGGTTGTTTACAAATTGAATTCGTAGGGCCAATCATTTTTCAGAGTTTGAGGGAGATACGTTGACTGCTGACTCAGTTGAAGATTAAAGAAAAAGCTTAAAAGTGTTTTACAACAATTTCCGCAAAAGCTATTTATCAACCAACAGGTTTATTAAGGCAAAAAATTGCGAAGGTTAACAGCACCAGAATCGAAGTCAACTGGTTATTCAATTAGACTAAGTGTAATGAGATACCTTAAAAGCTCTTCTCTATTGCCTGAGGGCACATCCTTTGTTCCAAGTAGTCCTTTCAGCTTTTAAGAAATTTTTAATACCATGACAACATCGGATATCAAGAAACAGTTAGAGAAAGTCAGTGAACCATGCGATCCATTAAGATGCTTTGAATTCCTTTATGGTACCTGCGACGAAATAGATTGGGGGTCTGTTCAGAACTCCTATGACAAAACTCTCTTAAGTTGAGAAGTGCGTAACCTAGGGGAGACATCACAACAGCTGAGCGGTTAGGCTTAAACAGTTATACTCTTTTGTGATACTTTGAAGATGAATTTTCTTGGTTTCGCTTTCCCCGTGGTGTTGCTTATAGCAGTTAAGCTAGAAAGTCTTACTTGGGCTGCAACGAATCTGACGGAAATCCCAGGAAAAGGTAAAAAAGTGTGGCCATCATCTCTAATTCCTTTGCACACGCATACGGTATTTATTGGAAGGAGCGTCGCACCCAAAGAAGCGCTCTGAGGATATAACTGAAACACGGGCAGAGGTGTAAAAATTACTTTCCGGCGAAAATTTTTTTTCACTTTCAAACGCTGTGGTTTTGTAGTAGACCTACATTAAAGGGCAGCAGTTACATCTATATTTTTGCAAACACAGTGCAAGCCTGTGCAAATGCTAGACTCTGTGTCATCGTTTATTCGATTCCGATTCCAGATGAAAAGGTAAAACTTCACATTTTGATTTTTGATCGACAACTTTCGTAACCACGCATTTCAAGTAAACATCAAAACTTTGAGTGACGGTATCTGTCACCTGCTGAAAACAATTTACAATAGAGAATGAAAGAAATTGTAATGTACTTCAATTTTCACGGACTGAGTTATTTCTCCAAGAATTTTAGTAATTGAAAGCAAACTTTGTATTTTCCAGATAAGAAAAGAAACTGAAAATCTTTGGCGTCTTTGATGCACGCTCGATTGGCAATCTTAAGCCAAATTAATAATTGGCTTTTGTTTCGAATATTCTTTTCTTTTCTTTTTTTTTTTTCTGTCGAAGATCAGATATCATAATCGAAGTAAGGCAAAAGTTCACTACGCAGAGGAAAGCTGCATACAATAGTCTTCAAAGATACCTTACGCCATCGATTAGTCCTAAGAAAAATGCCAAGGAAAAGAGGCTCTCTCTCAGTCTAAATTGACAGTCAGTATTCGATTTTGGTCGTCATGGTCGATTGAACGTTAAAATAAATAAAATTAAATACCTTTATTTACCCTCGGCAGTGTTTATAGCATAAGTGCTAGTGGGGCCGAACAAGCAACTGAAACAAGTAATTCAAATGAAACATAACATTGCTAAAAATCGTTGGTCAAACTTTCAACTTTTTCTAACGGGAAGAATACAACATTAATTTTGCATTACGGACCAGCCATTATTGGTCGCGTGAGGGAGCTAGTGGAAGTATTTTTTCCTTGGGTGGGGGGAAAGGGGGTCAAAATATTTTAGGTGGGTCCGCGATATGGCTTCATGGGGAACGGAGTGGGAATCGTCGAGTGATTGTTGCTAACAGAATATAAAGGGAAAACAGCAGAAAATTGACGGCCAATGTGAAGGGGGGAATCAATAGAATACTACAGAGCGGGTATCAGATGGATTTTGTGGTGACAGCCAAAATCCTCTGACGTCCCCCCTCCCCTATCCTCCTCAGGCGAGAAATGACCTGTCCCTTACTTGCATTCGTATGCGAAAACTCAATCCTTGTAGAACTATCATGAAAATTGAAATTGATCCTAGATTTCATTGCTGTGATGAATGGTTTGCAGAAAGACAGATACTACTCGAGGTCCAATCTTATGCAGCAAAACAAATTAAAAACTGATTTATCAAAGATTGAAATATTAAGTCTTATCATTGCTCTAGAATGAGAATCGGATAGAGGGATATTACACGGACCCTTAAGGAAGTATAGTCGTCATCTTCTTTTTGTGAAGAAGCTCTATAAAGGATAAGAAAGTATAGCATAATATAACAAAATATAGAATAATATTGAGGAACTTGTGGTTGTATAAATACAAAGAAAACTTTCTCTTTTGTCAAAGATTATAAAGAACAGGCGAAACACCTAAGTGAACAACCAGTACGACGCGTAGTGTGCAGTCTTGAAGATTTCTCGCTTGGTGGTCATAAACCAACCTTTCCAGATAAGCAAGGTATCACTTTTTCTATCTGCCAAAACAACCACTACGCCACTTTCTATGATAATGATTGGGGAATTGCGCGTTATGCAGTATACAAGATTACCGCCTCGCAAGCAACGGCAGCCAGGGTGAAAAGACCTAATGACCCATGGAAACCGACTGAGAATCCAGGTAAGGAAACTAGCTTTTTGCGATTACAATTTATTTTTGTGATGAAAAAATTTAGGCAAAAGATTAATACATTCCATTGATATTAAGGCGACAAAACGCGCAAAATACACAACGGCATTATATCGTAGAAGGGCGCAAAAGTACGGAGAAGGCGAACAAAATGACCTCGCTGACAATCCAAACTTTGTTTATTTTTGTTCTTTTAGGATTGAAGCTTTGAGAAACGAGCTTTTCAATGTATCGGATTTTGTTTTTGGTCACGTCTCCTTTAAGGCTTCGTTTATGCATACTGAGATATACGCACTGAAAAGGCGCAAATGAAATTTTCATTCGCATACTGGTCGAAGAAGCCAAGAGCCAATTAATAGGCGACTTTACTAATACCGGAGTGAACTCTGGGATTGAAGTTGCAAAAACTTGGTGGGCCGGGGAGATCTTTCATCTGGGGGGGGTATGTGAAAATGACCGTAGACTTCCCGAAAGGCACAAAATTTTAACGAACACCTTTTCATTTTGGGCTGAGGTCCGTAATAAGTTGTTACACTTTCCGTTCCATTCCGTTTCACGCGACCGGGATCCTTTCTGTTGTAAAGTCTCGAAAAGCTTCACAAATGTTAAAATAGTCTATGTTTGTAACCTTCTTCCATTTTATGATGAGCCGAGGAGAACAAGCTGGAGTATATTGTAGTAAACATCATATACAATACATAGATCATACAGATATTCGCAGTATTTTTAAAATTCTCACAATTATTTTCCCAATCGCTAGATGTGCCCTAGTTTGTTTTCACCAATTTGTTATAGTGTCCCCGATTAGTCAGCTACTTGTGGCTAACAAGAAGAATTTTGACACTTAAATAAAGTTGTTGATTGATTGATTGATAACCGAAGTTGTCCTGTGTGTAAATTTGAAGAAAATCCCTTATTTATATTACGCGGCAAATTAAACGTTTTGCCGTTGATAGCATGTTCACCTTCCATCACAGTTGTGATATACAATACCGCCTATTTTTCTTTTCCTTGCCTGATTTTCAATGGAAATCAACTTATAGCTTAACTTCTATGGTTCTCCTGAGAAATAAACATTTTAAGATACAAATCGTTGAAGCTCGATATGCTTATTTGATGGGGTTATCAGATAATCAGATGCTACCGGCAAAGCAAGAGAATATAAACTCATAAGAATACAAACTGTATAATAACCTCTCTTAACGAAGTGGTATTAATAACATGCAAGGCAAAATGACCAAGAAATATCTCTTTATTCAAAAAAGTGTTAAAATACACGAGATTGTTTAGAAGCAAAAAACGAGCGAATTTCTTGCATTTGCGAGACCCAGGCGATATAATCACCATTGTTGTTTACATGACTTCACAGCCATAAAATCGCGTAGCGTTGAGTTGAAATTAAAATTCTGAAAATTTAATAATTTAAGGACGAAATCTTTGATTGAACAATACCTTTAGAAGATATCAACACTTAAAATAATTTTACCGGTCCAAACAATAGCCTAAATGTTGCAAAGCTTCACTTGAAGTCAACAAGTTCTGTTTTTCATTTTCCAGAGCTAATTCCGTCGCTTTTAAGACTTAAATTTCCATTATTCTTTGCCTATATAGTTTTCATTTAAGCTCTAAGAGGTCTACCTTGATCGGGATGGAACGAAAGGTATGACAATCATGATATATTACGGACTTCGGAACAAATCCCGCGAGCAAGAAGTTTTGTACCTTTCGGGATGTCAACGGTAATTTTCACACCCCCACACAGATGAAAGATCTCCCCGACCCATCATGGAAAGAAAGTTTGCAAACACACAACTCCAAGAGGATTTGCAACGCTTTTTCGGCTCTGCTGTCTCATACATCAACAACCGACAAAGATGAACTTGAACTTGAACTTGAACTTTATTTTTATTTAGACACGGTAAATCTATCAGATAAAATAATAATATTATTACAATCTATTATTACAGTTACAATCTATTTTAATCTATATAAACATGATCTAAAATTTAAAAGTAAAATAGAAAAAAATAAAGAAATTCTGCTTTACATAGATGCCGTGTGTGTTTTGTCGATTCAGAGGAAGAAATTGCGACAACCATTTCGGAAGGATTGAAGTGATTTTGCTTGCCGCAATTCAGGGGACAAGCTATTCCATATAACCGCACCGTTATAGCTAAAGCTATTTTTCAGGAAATTGGTGCGAGGCAATGGAACAGCTAGTTTGTTTTCAGAGTTCCTTAGATTATATGGAGGATCATATTTAGTGAAAAGAGAACCAAGATAGTCGGGCGCAAGACCATGTATAGATTTATAGACCATGGTGGCCACTTGTATTTGTCGCTGAGTATCTAACCGTCTCCAGTTAAGTTGCACAAAAAGAGGATCAGCGCTTGTGTCATAACTGGAGAAGGTCAGAATACGGGCAGCCCGGTTTTGCAACTTTTGGAGCTTATTCGAAAGACCCTTGTTACAATGCCCCCAGACCTCGCTGCAGTAATTAAAGTATGGTTGAACTAAGACATTGAAAACGGACTCAAGCTCGGCACAACATGCCATTGAATAATGGAAACGGACTCAAGATCGGCACAACATGCCATTTGAGCGACCTGGTACGGGCTCGGCTAATCCCAGCGTTCATTCCGACGCGGCCTTTTGAATCCAATATAACTTACAAAAGATGACTGATGAAGTTTTTTGGAGAATTATGTGAAGTACAAAGCATGCAGAACAAAAGTACAAAAGAGAAAACAATAACAAAATAAAGCGGCGAGATTCGAAGAAATAAAACGTGTATCTTGAAGAGTCAATCCGCTCCGTTCGATAAAAAGACAGACTAAGAAGATGGCGAACCCTCAAGCTCAAGATACTTTTATTTTAAGTACTAACAGGTATTTTGTTATTTTTCACTCGCTTTCGGTAGTGTTGCATCGTTACCATCGGCAAGACCATTCCTATGGTTTACATCTTTCATGATCAGTTTATTAGATTTTGACGTGAATCTGTCCAACAATAAATTGTCATTTAACCAGCATTAAATTCTCCGCATGTATATAAAAAGCAATTATTGGATAAGGTTGAGCATGATATCGTTAAATTATTAAAACCGAGATCTGAGTTATGTGCCGAAGCCGAAGGCTGAGATATTGGCTTATCACTTTGTTTTGAAGTACAGCTTGATCGTACAGCTTTCGAAGGTCGTTCAGTCTGAAATAGCTGGTTTGTTTTTAACCTTCGCCAAACCCCACCGTTTTTAATCACCCATTTTGCCAGGAATACTTTGTTAGCCTCGGCGAATTCTAGGTCTTTGATAGTGTCAGTTCCTGTTGTCATGAAATGCCTATTGAGTCCAAATCGTAAAACATCTTTAGAACACTGGTCAAAGCGGTTTTATCTTGTTAGAAATTTTACCCTTGTTTTTGTCTCCACTTGGTGTTTTTGGAATCTTTGTTCTCGATCAGAAACTTGAAATTCCTTTTTTGAAACACTGGGGGAACGCGTTTAGCCAGTTTTTCAAAAGTTTGAGAACACTACACGGACGAGTGGCTTAGAAACTAGCTAGACTTTGAACTTGATATGATAACCCAATATCGCAAATATTGGGATATCGCATATTATTATCCAACTACACCTGGACGAGTACGAATAACGCCATAGACGAGTACAAATATCACGCGGTATTTGTACTCGTCTATTGTAGTACCGGTTAAACTGGTTTTCTCGCATCGCGCAAGCTAAGAATTGGATTGTAGTTACGGAAAAAAAAAAAAGTGGCGAACAATTTCAATCATATTTCCGACGACGAAGAGTCAGAGCTTGAACTTGTTAGCTCAATTGGTAGAGCACTGCACTAGTATCGCAGAGGTCAGTGGTTCAAATCCCGTACAGGCCAGATTTTTTTCAGGTCTGATTTTCGCTATTGTATAAATAGCGCTCTCTACTGCGAGGATCGTGCATCATACTTATCTAATACCGCAGTTCAAAATATATGAACTTCATATATACATTGTAGCTGAAGAGTCAGAATGGCTGGCAAATATAGATCCAAGTTCATTTGATGAATCGAACGAAGAAAAACAGCTTGACGACCAGAAAATTTCTTCATTTAATGAAGAAAATAGAAACGGCAACACAACAACGCGCCGATTCCGTTCCGCTTCACATACTTCTGTCACGCACTCCCCGTAAATAAATATCCGCGAAATTCGCCCGCAGAAACAACAGTTTGGCGTGTCGGATAATAAATAACTTATTAGACGTTTTGTTGTGTAGTATCCCTGAGTATTTTTACTCGTTATTTGTATTTTGACTCGCCCAACAGCCTCATCAAAATACGACACAACTCGTAAAAATACACGGTGATACTACACAACAAAACGTCTAATAAGATATATCTACTGGATGATATTGACTGAATGCTATCCACCATTCGAATGATTCATAGTAAGTCTAAGGTATAATCATAAAAATAATGCACCATGGAAAGTCTGTCTGTATGGTATTTACGTTCTCGTCGGTTTGAATAAAAAATGTCACTCGTTCGCTATACGCTCATTCGTTTCCGCCGGATACTACCAACCTGTGCGTAAATACCATACGGACAGACTTTCCATGAAGTGTTCTACATATCTTTATGTATTTTAGCAATAAAGCACACTTTCTATCGGTTTACCGGCCGATAAACCACGCGGGGTTTTTGGAGAACACGAGTGTTTTCCTAAATTCTCTAGTAGTTTATCAACCGGTAAGCCTCAGTACAAAGGTTTGCCTACACTGTAGGAAAAAATATCAACGAAAAGTGGAGAAATCTGCGGGAAAAGTCATGCATGATGGTTTAATCGTGTTGAGTGAATCGTTCAATATTTGACTGAGATCATCCACTGAAACATTTCGCAACTTTGATCGGGAGGGTGAGAACTTTAATTCTCCAGCAGATCACTCATAAACAACCTCTCTTAGCCTGTACGTTGCATCAGTGAACGTTCAAATTTTAATTCAAAATTGTCTCATAATCAGGGAATATGATTATTCGTCAAGGGAGCAATGACCTGTATAAATATCAACCTAATCAGGGCGAATATGAGAGAGGCCACCTCGTTCCTGTGGATATCTTAAGTTACAGCGACGACAGTGTTCTTGCCACCTTCACCTACACCAACTGCGTACCGCAAATTGCAAATTTCAACAAAGGACAGTGGAAAAAGTACGAAAAGAAAATAGTCAACTATGCTTCGTCCGTCTGTTCTCCAAATAGCGGAACCCTTTACCTTATCACTGGTACATCTCAGGTTCAATTTGGTGCAAAACTTAATCCTCAAGGTGAAATAATTGGGGTGGATACGAAAGTCAAACCAATGGGGTTGTTCCATGACAACGTGGATATAAACCCGAAACTCGGGTCGAAGATCGCAATTCCAAACTCAATGTGGACAGTGGGCTGTTGTTGGAATGCTAAGAATGGAGTCGTAGGAGCGTTTGGTGTGATGGGCACAAATTCTTTAAACAAACCCTTAAATAAGTTTATGATGCCCAAACAAAGCGTCGCAGATGTTGAAAGCGTCCTTAAATTAGAGGATCCAACAATTAAGTTGTTTCACGACGGCAATTGCTATGCGTCAGGAAAAAACGTTGCGTTGGTCGATGTTCTCGGTTGATAAAAGCATGGTACAATTATTGACGTCAAGAATATTTAGGCACCATGCATGAAATATCCAGATTCAAATCAAATTAGAATTTTTAGAGCTTGATTCCCACTCGTTAGATTAAAACGTATAAATATGCATGTTACTTTATCTACAGAACAATCTTTATTATAATGAAGAAATTAAAACAGAGGAGTGAACTAAGTATTAAATAAAAATATATGGTTGTTCTAAAACATTTAATGGAATGTTTGGTATCTACCCTTCCTGTTTTTCTGTTTGTTTTTGTTTTTGTTTTGATTGCGTGTGTGTGTGTGTGTGTGTGTGTGTGTGTGTGTGTGTGTGTGTGTGTGTGTGTGTGTGAACCGAGTTCCCCTAGTAATTGGATTGCTCACCCCAGTTAAGAGGCTTCGTTTACATTTGCAGAGAACCATTCTCTATAATTATCTAGATTGATTGGATTCTTTTCCCATTTTAGGCCTCTCTAAGAATAAAAGGGATCATAAACACAACAGTATCCATTTGGTGTAAATATATGCACCGATATTTTAGCTTGGACAATGTTCATAGAAGCTCACAGTTTTTTCCCCAGGTAAGATATTGTTCACAGACAAACATTCGAGCTTATAACCCACCCACTAATTCTCGCTCGATTATATGGCAACTGAACTTTGCTTCACGCGGTGCAAAATCACCAGACAGTTATCACGCGCTACAACCCATCACTTTCAATTTTACTCGATTCCTATTGGCTACTTTACGTCAGGGAGTGCGGACTCACCGAACAGTTAGCACGCAACAACTTCCATTTACTTCAATATTTGTCTTCCGATTATTTCCGTCGAAAAGAAAAGAAGCTAGCCCGCGGGAAAAAGCCAGCGCAAGAGTTTTCATATTTTCACCTTTATTACTTTACTTGAAAGTAAATAGAACACGTTTTGTAGAGTCTAGTGATGGTGACGTTACAAAAAACCGATCTCAAATGCTGATCCGGGAAGAACAAAATATCCAGCAAAATAAGAGCGATATGAAAATGAATGGGAGGGCTATAGAATAAATAAACCCTCTTCTTGCTTGCTGGAAGTTCGGCTGATAATGTCCTTGACTCTCGGCTAAATATTCGTTCTTCTGACTATATCTTAGCCACCGACATTATCAGCCAACATACCAGCCGCCTAAAGGGATTTATTTATTTAATAGACGTCAAGTGATACTCTTAGCTTCAATTTTCAAACTTACGTTCATTACGATAAATTCGTTTGAAATTTAATTACCAGTCAGACCATGTATTAAAACCCTGAATATATAGTACCTTCTTTTGAAAACGCGTGAAAGAGACGAAAAGAACCAGCAATTAATCCGTGGATAAAGGTTCACGCTCGATATACACAGGTTGATTTCGACAGCCAACATGTTCAAACCAAATAATTAATGTGGACTTCCTGATATTATTGAGTGGCTGTTCCTGTTTCGCATTAAGAGTCTTTGTTCATGGTGATACATTCATATAAGGTCATGTTCTGACCACTTGCTCAGTGTAAAAATTTCTCAATTTTCTTAACAATTCATTTGATAATTATTTCATTTCCGTTATAATGGAAGCGCCTTTAAATTTGATTTCCCCATCGTTGAAGCCGGTCTGAATCGCAACAATAAAATAAACGGACCCTGTTCAGGCTCTAGCACTCAGACCCTCGTTATTTATAACCACTGCAGGATGCGTGTTTTCTGCCTGCGGGAATATCACCACTGCAGGACGCGTGTTTTCCGCCTGCGGGAATATTTGAGACGAGTGAGAGTCAGAAAATGTTTGCAGGGGACTTGGCACCAATAAAAGGCTTGGAGATATACAAGCTTTCTTCTTAGTACACCATTTAACAGTACACTTCAAATCAGTTTATTGCTTTTCTTTCACGATACTTGAACTGCATCATTACAGAACGCTAAAAAGGCAAGTCTATTTCCTACCGGCTGAAGAGTCTTGTTTCTGTAACAGCATTAGCCAACGTTAAAAATTATAATAGATTCGGCCTAAGGTTTCAAAATTACCATTTTTATTTCCCTGAGATGTCCGTTAAACTTTTAGACAATTCTTCTTAAGTTTATCAGCAATGCATATCGGGAAACACTGAGAGGCAGTGAGGCGTGAAAGCCATTAAGATGCCATGAATCTTTATGTGGTAACAATTAAAAGTTAAAATAGGTCGCTCATCACGAAACTGTTTTAAAGTTGGTAAGAAAGACAACGACGACGAAGTCGTCCTGATTTGTAACGGCGAAAAGAAGATGAATTATCTTGGTTTGCTTTTCTCTATTGGCTTGCTATTAATTAACAGTTAAGCTCAATGTAGTATTTTTCTGGGCCGCAACGACTTTCAATAAAACCACGGTGAAAATTAAAAGTAAATGCCTCTTTCTCAGGCTTTTGTTTTGTTATTAATTTTTCATACGAGCTTGAGACTGAAATTTTCATAGAACAAAGACAGTAATTAAAAGGAGAAGCTTGAAATGTCGAGGAACAAATTGAGCTGGCTTAACAACTGATTTTTCGAAATACAAAAGTAGAGGAAAAAGTGCTCGCGTTTCAGTATCGATATCATTTTTGATCTTTGCCTTCTTTTATCTTATCGCTTTTGTTTCTCCTTTTTTCTTCTTCCTAAGCATCGTAAACTTCTTCCTCTATTCTCCTTCTGATTATTTCAAAGAAACCTGTTAAAGTTTTCAGTTTTGAAATCACTTCTAGATTAAAGACTTTCGAGTGATCCATACTCTCAAACTCCAGGTATGGTTAAAATTCTTTCTCTGACGTACAGTCCTGAATGGTGTGGGTCTTATATCAATAAAATCTAATAGAGCGCTATAGGATAACGAAAGAAATCGGGTGGTAATCAATTATGAGACATTAACACTACAGTATAACACCTCGGTCAACTCGAACACCAAGTTAACTCAAACGAGATCCACATTTCCTTGATAATGACTCTATTTTTTGAGTCATTTATCATTCACTAACTGGAACCCAGTTTACTCGAACTTCCTGTTAATTCGAACTGACTCTACCTTCCCATGGCTCGAACTTTTAATGAAAACTTCGATGGATGAACGTCAAATTGTCTGAGTATAACTGATCACACTTCCCCGGCAATCGGCTGTGCTGCATACCTCAGCCTCTATTTTTCTTTAATACATTTGGCTAAACTTTCCAAACTGAAGAGTTCTATAACGAAATGATCATGAATATGCCAAAATGACTGTTGATTGTGTAAAAATGGTAAAGACAGGGTTCCCTATTAATTGTAAACGGGATAATTGAAACGCAATGCCAACCCCGACAACTCGAACCCCCGCTAACTCAACCCAGCAGTCAAACGTCTATGCATGTGCAAACAATGTAATGATCAGGTGGCGCGTTCTCAAGCCGTTAGAACCAAATTGTCTCACAAAAGGTAAAAACAATCACGCAAACCAGTAGGTCACAACGTTTTAGTAGCTTGCGTCGCTTGCGCTGTACCGCCAGTATAGTCCGTCTGCGCAGCGGCTCCCAAAAGAGATACACAGCAACTGATGTTTCGTCCTTGATATCATTGGATGCTTGTCGCTCCCTGAAGAACAAGACCTAAATGACAGAGTGTGAGTTCTTGGGGTGTTAGAAAGGACTTATAGCGAAATTATTTTTCATCTGCGTGCGAGTCTCATAAACTGGCTTTTATCTGAGAAAGATACCACTGTAAAAACGTTCTGTAATTGTGTCGAACAATGCTATCTCCATTTTCAACCATTAAAAGCCACAAAACGTCCAAATGAGGTTTAAAATTTTATAACCTCCATAATCAACGCAACTCATGACAAAATCGAGTACCGTGAGTGAGAAGAAAATTTCTTTTCGTAAGTTGTTTACAAATTTAACATCTAAGTGACAGGTTTAAGGTAATTACTCTTTGCTGATTCAGTTGAGGACTCATACTTGTATAAAAATTTTCACGAAAGGTATGTTTTCGAACCAACAGGTTTACAAGAGCAAGAAATGACCAGGCCCACTCCTCTCTATTACCTGTATTTTTCAAGCAGTCCTTTTAGCTTTTAAGAACATTTTTTTCATACGATGAGAGTATCGGATATCAAGAAAACTTGAGCAGAGAAAGTGAACCATGAGATCCATTAAGATGCCACTAATTCCTATTTCAGTGGTAATTGTGACGAAATAGATTACGGTACAGTTCAAAACCTCTATCACAAAACTCTTGAAAGGTCAAAAGAACCTATCATAGTGGGGAGATCACAACAGTTCATCAGTTAAGTCTGGACACTTATACTCTTTTGTGACAATAAAAGGAAGATGAACTTCCCTGGTTTCGTTTTCCTTAGGGCGTTCTTCATAGCAGTTCAGCTAACCACTTTTGCCTGGGCCGCACAGAATCTTACAAAAACCTCAGGAAAAGGTAAAAAGTCTTCCCTTTGTGCCTCATCCCTTTCGCACACGCATACCGTATTCACTGATTAAGCATTGCACCCGAAGAGGCGATCTGAGACTGTAACTCAATCACGAGCGGGCGGAAGCCCTCGCAATCTATTTTCAGGCGGAAATTTTTTTCTCCGTTTCAAACGGTGTAGTACTTCAACAGACCCACATTAAAGTGAGGCAGTTACTTTAAAAATTTATATTTTTAAACATAGCGCATGTTTGTGCAAATGGCAGACTCTGTGTCGGTTGTTAATGTGATTCCGACACTAGAAAACCTTCATATTTTGATTTCCGATCGACAAATTTTGAACTATATACTTCTAAACAAAATTAAAATTTGAGTAACAGAATCTGTTACCCGTTGAAGACAATTTGCAATAGAATGAAAGAATTTGTTATGAACTTCAATTTTTAATTTCATTGAAGCTATTATTTAGAAGATTCTAGTAATTACGTGTAGATGTTGTACCTAAGGATAAGAAAAAAACTGAGATATTTGGTGTACGCTCGGTGGGCTATTCAAAGCCAAATTGAAAATTGTTTTTTGTTTCAAGTTTTCATCTTTTTTGCGAGGATGGCAGATGACTTGATGAAAGTTGGGGAAACGTTGATTAAACCGGGGTGGGTTACGCTAGCCTTCGAAGCAGTTTACACTGTAAGTTATTTCTACGAAGTATGGCGAGTAAGAGAGGCTCCCTCTTCGAATTCCATGGTCTGTTTTCAATTTTAGTCCTTACGGCAGATTGAAAGTGTATCCAAGATATTCAATTTTTTCCTAACCGGAAGAAAACAGCATTAATTTTGCACCAGGGACCGGCCATTTCTTATCACTGGGGAAGAGGGGGAGATAACCGAAGGATTTTTGGCAAGGGGGGGGGTTTAAGGATTTTGAGGGGATCACATGGTTCTCAGGGGGAACGGAAGAAGGGGGACCAGTGGTCACTAACAGATTTTAAGGAGGGGACCATACCAAAGTGACTGCTGATGAGGGGGGACAAAAGAATACCGTGCCCTAGATTGATTAATCAACTCTTATTATTGTTCAAGAATGATAAATCAATGGAGAAATAACACACGGACCCCTTAGGAAGTAGTCAATGAAAGATAACATAATTTTGAGAATCGTGGTAATATAAACAAAAAGAAAAACTTTCTCTTTTGTCAAAGACTATGATGAGCAGGGGAAACACTTGGGTGAACAACCAGTACGTCGCCTGGTACAAGCGTGCACACTTACAGATTTCTCACTGGGTCGTCGTAAACCAGTCTTTTCAGTGCCGAGTCATTTCACTTTTCCCATCTGCCAAGACAATCACTACGCCACTTTCTATGATAATAATTGGGGAATTGCACGTTACGCAGTATACAAGATTACCGCCAAACAAGCCAAGGCAGCCAGGGTACCAAGAGATGGTGACTCATGGAGACTGACTCGGAGGCCAGGTTAGGTGGCTAGTTAGTTTGTTATTATAATTTACTTTTGTGATAATGGAATTTAGGCAAAAAAATTCTTATTCCACTAATATTCTATTTTAGGGCAAAATAACGCGTAAAATATGGCACAGTATATACATTATAAGGTAAAAATAATACGGACGGAAGGCGGACAAAATGGCCGCGCTGACAAGCCAAACTTTGCTGTTTTGTTTTTCATCTTTTAGGATTGACTTTTTATGAAACAAGCTCTTATCTTATCATATTTTGTTTTATACAGTGTATGATAGTGTACGCTGTGGTAGTTTACTCTAGTTTGAGCACTCTGGCATGGCTTAGACGACACCACAAATGTTGGGTCGTTTGGGGTGACCCTCTCGATTCTCCTCCATCCTAGCATCACTCAGCACTGCACTGATGAAGCCCAGAAGGCCGAAACAGTACTGTCTGCAGTCAGTTATATTTATTTATATGTATGTAATTTAGACCTTCGCCGTTATTACGTAATCTCAGTCTCAATATTTCTGCTTTGTATACAAGCCGCTGTTCCAGTAACTCGCAATCATTGTAAATAGCTTTTTAGCTTTTGATTTTTAACCTGAGGATGGTTAAAAGTCACACACAGTACGCTTAGGCCGCCTGTGCCAAAACAAGCAAACGAAGAAACCGGCAACGCAATAACATCCTCTGGTACAACCCCCCTTTTAGCAAGAACACTAGCACCAATATCGGACACAAACTCCACGCCCTACTAGACAAGCACTTTCCCCATGCATGCAGAACAGAACAAGGCATTTACCAGAAATACAACTATGAATATAGTTGTGCGGGCATTTAAAACTGAACTAAGTTGACACACGAATCAAAACCAAGCTTACATTGTAACAAAGATTTGCGCAAGTAAAACTCAATTAGTAAATATGAGTTAACATTATAACAGAATCATGCACGTATTTAAAGCTGAAATAGGCCTACTACTAGAAAAGTAATTAGGTTCACGTTCCAACAGAGTTACAAATGCAGTAAAAGCAGAACAAGGGGTACACTGGAAAAGTTTTTGTCCCTTTCAGGTTTGAATAAGGATTGAATGCTGATGGAAGTTACGCTATCTAAAGTAACACTTGAAGGAAATTTTTCACACCACAATAAGCGCTCGTAGTCGTTCAAATCACTACCTATGTAAAGTAACGCGCTTATAAGATTAAGATGCTATTATGATTTAACTTACATGAACATAAAAATCCTTTCCACAACACTTTTAATTGCTTAATATTTCAGCCGTTTGGAAATGAAAATATTCCTTACAAAAATGCGCGTGTACGCCCCATTTGTACGTAAAGCGTTTTATATCTTATTTTGAAAAATACAAAGGGGTAGATTGTTCTTAAGCAATACGCAGATAGCTCCCTAAAACTTAATCTTTTACTCCAAAGAAAATGTTACTAGAGCAAAAGAATTAGAAATGGGTATTTTCTACAGAAAGTGGATATTTGCTACTTCAAATGGGTATTTGCTACGCAGTAGCTTTTGTGCAATAAAATCGTTTAATTGCGACATATAATTGTAAAAACGGGTTTAACATGTTGTCTTTCATACGCGCAGAACTTTCTGACCAAAAAAACGCATTTAATGAAAAGTATAATGATTTTATAAAGAAAAAAGATTATTGAACTTCTCAAAAAATCTTGAGTTGATAAGTCGAGTTGATATATATATATGTGGGAACGCGGTTTTGTTCTAAAATTAAGATGGTGTGGAAAGTAAAATATTCCAGATCCCAGAAGGGGTTTTATGGAAATAAAAAAGACCTAGAAGACCTTTAAAGTCCGTCAAAAGTTTTTATTTTAGTGATTTTTTCGATGAATGTACCAAAGATTGATATACCTTGGTCGTGTTTATATTGATTGATATACTGACTGAAGATTTCGTATTGGTCGGTAACTTTGAATAAATGTATTATAAGTGAAAAATAGAATAAGATATTTCGCTGTAAAAAAGGGGAACATATTGGAAAGTTTTAAATCAAAAATAGGAGAGGCGAAAAGGTGGCAGATACTCAGCCCTGAATCTGTAGAGAGTTAAAAAGAAATGCGAGGATGGACAACTTCTGGCGTAAAAGGAGATAAAAAATTTTAATAAAACGTTTCGGTTAGAGACCTTCTTCAGTTATTTGCAACTCTATCTTAAACTCTATCTTATGTTTGACCAGTTATATGCGTATGTGAATGAGAATAACTTTCTTTATACATACCAGTCCGGATTTAGACCTCTTCATTCAACTATTACTGCCTTTACTTAATATAACAAACGAGTGATGTTTTAATATTGATAAAGGCATGGTTAATGGAGTCCTTTTCCTGGACTTGAAAAAAGCCTTCGATACCGTTGACCATGTTATTTACTTAAAAAACTTAGTTACTACAGAGTAGAAACTGCAACAATCAATTGGTTCACTTCGTATTTAGAAAGTGGACAATAAGTATGTTATGCTAATGGTATCACCTCATCTGTAGATTACTTAACATGTGGTGTTCCTCAAGGTCCAATTTTGGGTCCGCTGCTCTTTTTTATATATCCAAATAGCCTTATAAAAGAATCAGCCCAATCAGGATGAGGGAAGAGAGCGTAAGAACGTTTAAATTTTAATTAAAAAATTTCTTTTAATTAGGAGCGGTTATTCTTCAAGGAAGCAATGCCCTGTACAAGAATCAACCCAAGCCCTCTGAATATGACAAGGGCCATATCGTTCCTTTCGGTATCTTAGCGTACAGCGACCAAAGTGTCCGTGCCACCTTCACTTACACCAACTGCGTACCGCAAATTGGCAATTTCAACAGAGGTCTGTGGAAAGTGTACGAAATGAAAATAGTAGAATATGCTCGGGACTTTTGTTCTCCAAAAGGCGGAACTCTTTACCTGATCACTGGTACATCACAGGTTCAATTCAATGAGATACTTAATACTCAAGGTAAAATAACAGGGGTGGGTAAGTCAGTGCAAAACGTGAAGTGGTTCCATAAAAACGAGCTCGGAAAAAGAATCGCAATTCCAAACTCGATGTGGACAGTGGGCTGTTGTTCGAGTAGGAAGTATGGAGTCGTGGGAGCGTTTGGTGTAATGGGGGATAATTCTTTAAATCCAGACTTAAATAAGTTTATGATGTCCAGACAAAGCGTCACATATGTTGAAAAAGCCCTTCGCTTAGAGCGTCGAGCAATTAAGTTATTTCCGGGGGGCAAGGATTGCTACAAGCCAAGAAAAAACGTTGCATTGTATCGATTATGATTTTATCATGTTCTTTCAAAGGAGCATGGGTAAAATCCTTGACAAAAATGCAAGGGCACCTTGCCTGAAATAACCAGATGGAGATCAATGCACAATTTTTATCACATCTCAGTTAGTGAGCACACTATGATTGTTTTATTTAACGTACTTCACTGTACAGCCCCCTAAAATCAAAAGTTTGCCTGAATTGAAATCTTCTCCTAGCCTCTTTTTCAACCCAAAGATAAAATAAGTATCTAACTAATTGGTTTTTCTGGGGCTGTATTGCAAGTTACAAACTCGGCTAGAAAGAGGTATTCAGTAGACCCTATATTGCCATCCTGTCCCATTCTTTATGTTCATAAATATGCATGATGCTAGATCTACTAAAGAATCTATATTGTAACGAAAAGGTTGATTAAAGAAATTAAAATAAACTTGAGGTTGCCCCAAACATTTTGTCAAAGATTTGATACCTAGCTTTTTTGTTTTTACTTTTGTTTTTGTTTGGTTCATTGGATTCTCTTGGTAATTTCCCACCTCATTAAAGAGGAAGTAGTGTCTAGAAAAGCACCCGTTTTTCTTTTCATCAACAAAATGGTTAATATAAAGATGGAATCTCACCAAAGTTTTATTTTCCGAAGCGCTTACTAACCATATGAATTTACTAAAGAGCAGGAAGTACAAACTTCATGAAACAAACTCCGTAAACCTCTTTTCTGATTCGGGCTGCTCGAGACAACACTCTCTTGCAGTTTCTCTAAGTATACTTCGAACGCAGTCGACCTTCTCAAACTGCTAAGTCTTTCAATGCGTTCTGGCTCAAAGCAATGTGGCTCTTCTGCAGCCATGTTTGTTTCCCGGCAAGATGCATATGGCGGCGCTATTCCTCGATTTTTGTGCAAGGATTTCTTATGGTTAGTAAGCGCTTTGGAGGCTGAAATTTCGTTGAGTATTTTATCGTTATATTAACCTTTTCGTTGAGGAAAAGAAAAAAAGAGAGCTTCTCTGGATCCTTCCGAGTGTCTTATAAAGAGGCTTCGTTTACATTCGAAGGCCAAACCAATCCCTGAGATTTTCCACATTAGAGGCCACTCAATCATTTCTCCATACGATGAAGCAAATCCCTAAGGTCATTTTACTCGTGAGTGTGGGCCTGACGAAATCGTATACTCTCACTCACAGCAATCTTCAAGTGAGTGTCCGAGCTTATCGGTGATGGATTCCTTTCATCTCATTGCGCTCCGCAACTGGCCAAGAAACTAGTGCTATACCTTGCCGGGCCGCTACCAGGCCCTCATTACTGGCCCTGCAGAACTCACGTTTTCGCCCGCGAGAAGATTTGTGACAAGTCGTGAAGACGCTTGCGGGAGGAAGGAACCATGGCACTAATATTAAGCCCAGACCCCCTTAGCCGGCTCCCTTTTCTTCGTGCAAGAACTACAAGAAGTTGTTCAACAAGAAGTTGTTGACAAGTTGAGGTCTAGTTCCCCCGTGAGTCTTGGTTTGCCATCATGACGAGGTTACCAAGCCGATTTCAACGGTCGTTGTGTCGTGGTTAAAATGACGTGGATGTCTACCATCGTTTTAAGGGTCATCCTCGGTGTAAAAAACCTGACGAGGTTTTCTTTCTTTCATGAGGTATTGTTTTGCTGTACGCTATTGTTCAGAATGTTTTGTTGTCTTTGTTTTACGTCACTCGTGAGCTTCAAGGGTTTTTACACCGAGGATAAGCCCGTTTTAGCGTTTCACTGAGGACACGAAGAGCCGCCTGGCGTCGATCGCAGGGCTGAGATTGCGTGGCTAGAGCCACGGAATCGAAATGAAAGGTCAACCTTTGCCCTTGAATTCTGCGATGGATTTGTGGCCGTGAGTACATTTTGGCTTGGGATTTTTACTTCGTTCGGGAGGCTGTCTGGACAGAAGTGATTGGCCTTATCTTCTCTTTAGGAAGATAAAATAGGATTAAAAAACTGCTTAAATCAAGTTAAATCAGTAAAATAATGACACCAGGAGCAAACAACACACGTATGGAATAAGGTAAGCCATTTTTATTTGATATTTTCACTTTAACTATCTCCATGGATATCTTGTAGAAAATCTCATACAAATCCTTATAAATCGACATGCAAATTGTGTTCCTTGTGTGGTTCTCAAAGAGAGCTTGGGCCGCCTGTGATATTGAGGGCCTATACGCAGGCTGGTGACAATAAATCAAACATGCAATCAGAAGCAGGACTAAATTCAAATTGTGACTTGGTTTCCGCGTTTTCAAGTCGCCCACCCCGGTGTTTCCCTTCAGTTCTCATGCTAATGTTGACCTTGTTCTGTTTGGGAAATTACTTTGGTCTTGATCTTATGCCACTTGATCAAAAACGCTCAAAATCGATTGTTTGATTCCAATTGTGAATAATACGTCTTATTAAATCGCTGGCAGAGCCCGCGGGCAATATGAAGCGAGTCCTGTGTTCTCATTAGCTACCCGAACGGGCAAGATGGGCCCACCTTGCCCGCTCGGAATTACCTGCCATGATCCCGTGCAAGAAAAACATTGCGTGGAGGGAACTTGGAACAATAATGATAAAAATCGAGAGATTACAAATTTTTATAATCTCTTATAAAAGTATAGATTAAACCTTACCCTACCAAAGTGATCTAGTCCGCTTGATCGCAAGGCCTTAGCTCCTAAGAAATGTAAGAGGGTCTTTTCTCGTTGGTCGTAGCTTCTTATTATAGCTTTATAGGAGAGTTTTAGAGGATTCCGTCAAAGAGCTTCGACTTTCTCAATCTTCTGCTCATAGTTCTCTAAATTAAGGAAATATTTTCAGGCTTTTGATCTGGTTTTCTCACTGAAAAAAATTTGCTGCTCAAGAACTCAGTTAAGTGGGTAAATAATGGATCGTGGTCTATAAGATACTGCATAACAAAGGTCGTTGAGAAGGTGCTTATCTTTTCGATTGATTACTATTACAATTTCCATTTTTTGTTTGGAGCTGACCTGTGATTGCGGCTACAGAATAGTGGATGGAGTCTGTCTATCTCCTTCCTGATTTGTACCTGACAAATCAAGTTCTTTACCAAACAAATCTACCCGGTACTGTTGAATGGCTTTTGTTTTCAAAGAGATCAGTGCAATGAAAGATATGAGAAATAAAGAGCAACTCTAAGTTAAGCGAGGAGAAGAGACAACAATGTATCAGTTTCTTAATAATTTGAATATATCAGCAAAGTTGAAATGGTAAATTGGCCACCGTTACGATTATAAAAGCTGACGTTTCGAGCGTTAGCCCTTCGTCGCAGCTCCTAAAGAGGTACTCAGCGATCGGGTGGGGCTTGATATTCTGTATTTCACAGGTGTACATTACATGAAAGTGTATTTATCTATTCATTTGTTTTTATGAACAGGAATTACCCGTCAGGAAAGTAATAATCTGTACAAGGGAGGAAATTATCAAGGAGGTCATAGAGTTCCCTTCGAAACTTTATCCCACAGTGAAGTAAGTGGACTTGCTTCTTTCACCTACACAATTTCATGCCACACGTCGGAAGTTTTAACAAAGGACAGTAGCGAGTATATGACGCTAAAATACGGAAATATGCCGGGGTATGTACTTCGCGAGGAGAGACCCTCTACCTGATTACCGGTATATCATTTGTTACACTTGTAACCAGTCCTAAAATCCTCCAACTCGAGCCGGAATTGTCGCATTCTATCGTGGCGTTCCCTAACAAGCAAGGCATCGAATACTCACAAAAAAATAACAATCCCTAACTCGATGCGGACAGCTGGCTGTTGTTGGAGTGCAACGAAAGGAGTCGTCACGGGAGCGTTTGCTGTGATGGGTAATAATGATGAGAACAAAAGATTTAAATGAGTAAATCATGGCCAACCAAGACCTATCATATGTCGAACAAGTCCTTCAAACAGAAATTCCAAATCTTAATTTGTTCCCAGGGCACCAGGATTAGTATGAGCCGACTAAGCAGGTTACTCTTCAAAAGTATTTTGCAAAGAAATGGGTATAATTATTTGGTAACATTAATCATCCAATTCTGTCTGTAATGAAACTCGGGATTGACGAGTCGGACTCTCGCGATTACAGACCGAATTAAGCTACACCTGCAGCTGTCCTCCAACCATTATTCATCCTTTAATTAGTAAGTAACTTGTAGCACATTTGGTCATGTTCGTCAAATGATTAACGCGATTAAAATCACGTCTATCAAAGAAGCGAATCATTAAAATAATAATATTAAGAACAAAGGTCTCACTGCTCGTGAATGAGTACGGAGTCTGGCCGTAAGCTACGCTATGGAATTCTTAGAATCGAGCTAATGTATGTTCAAGTGTCTGGCTAAGCACGTGACATACTGAGCAGCAAATAATCCGAGATAGAATCTTACGCTCCCATTCAGAATAAATTCAAGTTCAGTGAGGTACATACTTGCATTTCTTGAACCTAGTTACTTAAGCAAAATCTTTTAAGCATCCTGCGATCACTTGCCACATTAGTAATCAGTTCTCTCTTGAGAATGATTTACCCTTCTCCATAGCAATAAGCATTGGCTCTCGTAGAGACAACTGATAAACTGGTTTGTAAAGAAAAATATCCGGGAAGATCAGTTACAGAGGAATCTGGAATACTGGGCTTTGCAATCCAGAATCCCGCCAAGGGATGAAACTGAAGACCTAAGTTGCTCAAAGTCTATTTCTATATTTGTTTTTTTTTTTTTTGGTTTGTTTTGGAATCCGAAATCCACAGGGGTAGAACCCAGAGTCCAGCACCTGGAATCCGTTATGCAAGTTATGCAATAGATTACATTGGTGTAATCTATTGCATAACTTGCACTAATTGCAAAAAGATATACATCGGCGAAACAGGCAGAAGACTAGGTGACCGATTCCGAGAACACCTTCGAGACGTGGAAAGGAATGACAAGGTCACATCGAAACCAGTCGCTAGGCATTTTAATTTACCTAATCATTCCAAGCAACATATGGCAATCTGCGGTCTTTCCTTACACTTAGGTAACACGGAAAACCGTAAAAATCTTAAACAAAAGCTCATCTTTCAAACCGGCAGTCTAAATCCCACAAGGATCAACGAACGCTTTTCATTCCACTAATTTATTCTTGTTTTTCTCGTTTCCATGTTCCCACCATAGTTAATAGAGGGGACTGGTTATGAAGGCCGGCATACATCAGAGAGCTAGGTTATTGTTCGAGTTGCCAACCAAGCGTGACCGTGCACACACATTCAAGATGGCGGGGAGCTAGAAGACTTGTGTTCGTGGTTTGATCTGTTTCTAAAACGTCATGATGTAGTTCTGTCCACAGAGACAGTTTATTTAAGTATCTAAACTCGAAATTACAATGCCTGGCGACAGCTGTGCCGTGTTTGGTTGCAGTACATGTTGTAGAACGAAGGGAATCGGCATACTTAAGTTGCCCTCGCTGCGAAATGCCGAGTATGAAAAATGGCGCAACGAGTGGCTGAATCAGCTGACCAAAACAAGAATTATCGACAAAGATTTCCAAAGTCAAATCGATAAAGGAAATGTATTTACATGTGAGAAGCATTTCGATCCAAAGGATATCGAAACGTGTAAGTATTCGAGTAAAATATCAATCAAATGGTACCAGGAGAAGATCAAGAGATAACTCTTAGTCCAATGACTATATTTGATGGATGATTTTTGTGCTCACTCTATTGTATTAACTAAACTATACTTGTTACCATTTCAATTAGCTGAAAGTGATTATAAACCTTGACAAGTATTTATTTGATTCCAGAGAGATGAGGAACGTGGGTTTCATGCAAACAGTCAGTAACAGCTTTTAAATGTAATGATAAACTGTTAATTTTGTATAACATCAAATTAACAATGTTTCTTGGGAAAAGTATAAGCCAGGTAACTTTTAATGCTCATTAAAATCCTCTGAGTCAATCAATACAATTTTAGCGATATGGTGAAAAGTCATTAAAATTTATATTGGACTAGGACTGCCTATCATTTTCAGATTCTTTACAAGCTCTGCTTATTTCCTTACGTAGAGCTTTGGATTTCAACTGCTTTGCTTGTACCTTATGCTTCTGTATGATATCCTTTGCGAAAGAAAAGGAGCGGACTCTTACATACAGTTGAATGATGTTATGCAATACATCTTTGGCAACAGTGCTTTCTGCTGTAAGTTCAGCATCAGACAAAATTAAATGATAAGTAGAGACTACATCTATGTTATGGGTGGATCTTGATATAATGTCAGTACAATCAAGCTTTCTTATGTCAGCCTTTGAAGTTATATCCCTAAAATAGTGCTCAGCTCTTTCAAAAATTGTTTGGGTATTCTTTGTTATTGTCCGTAAGTCTCCACTATTTAAAGATGAAGTTAGCCTCTGGCTATCTGAAACAGCCTGATCATCTGACTTTCCAGCCTTAAGAATTGAGATTGCTTGCTCAATTTCCGGTGATTTTTTACTATTTGCCAGTTTTTTGTGAAGTTTATGTAGAACATATCCTCCTATGTACTGTAGTCCAGCTTCTTCTTCAGTTGAGAGTTTAGTTAATGGTGCACACGTACAAATAGTAGAGTCTTTGACTTTGTCCTTGCTGCCAGCCAATATAAAATCTGCCACTTTGGTAGATAGCAATGTCGCTACATCCCTAGACAACCCCTCAAAAGAAATTACTGCATTTGAGACTACTGCAGAGTAGAAGGAAGTATAGAATCGTTCCGCGTTGCCAGACTTGACCAAGCGACCATACATGTTTTTGATTTCGCTTATACCTCCATTTGCTGGATGTGTTTGGTAGGTATTGATTTCCACTCTAATCGAACTTGGATACAATTTCTTTCCAACTATTTTGGCTTTTGCTTTGTGGATGATTTCACAATAAATCTCGAAGGTGAACTGCGCTGTTTCCCTTGGCTTTTCGGACGAATCTGCACTATTTTGGTCTTTGTACTTCGCTGTTTTGTGTCGCTTTAACCTACTCTTCCTTTTGCACTTCTTGGAACACAGTTCGCATACTAGGTCATCGAATTCGACCTATTACAAATAGATATGATATTAAAAAGATTACAGAATACCCGACATAAAAGCACGATAAACAGTTGAACTCGATCTTGTCAAACATACCGAAATGGTAATAGCAAAACAGTTGTTTTCTCTCGCTTTTTAAACTGATGAGGAAGGTTATAATACTTACATCGTCAGTAGCTTCTGTAAAGTATTAATCTAGCTTTTCTTCTTCTTCTTCTTCTTCTTCTTCTTCTTCTAAAATGTCTAAAATGGCATCAAAATCGTCTCCGAAAATAAAAAGTTCACTACTATCCGCCATGTTGCCTTGTAGTGCAAATCAAGGATGTGTACGTTCGCGTTACGTCACGGTAGTTTCAACCTCAGGAGCCGAACAATAGGCCGGCTCTTTCATGTATGCCGGCCTTCATAACCAGTCCCCTTTATTAACTATGTTCCCACCAATAACGTAGCTCCATTGACCACTTTCATAAATGGCTGCCGGATTAATATTCTTTAGTTTAAATTTAAATTAGCCTTTCTGGCCTCGCTTGAGATAATGTATTCTTTTGAATTTTGTACTGGAGAACGAGGCCAGAAAGGCTGATTTAAATTTAAACAAAAGAATATTAATCCGGCAGCCATTTATGAAAGTGGTGTATTTTCTGCCTTTAAAAGCACACACAACCCACAATTCCTCCATTCGCTCCGACGAAGGGCTAACGCTCGAAACGTCAGCTTTTGTAATCGTTACGGTGGCCAAATTACCATTTCAACTTTGTTGATATATCCAAATTATTTTCAAAGTAGCTGTGAGCTTCTGAAGCCAAAAATGAATATATATATATATATATATATAGCCCAAGTTCTTCATTTGACTGTAATTAGTAACATTCAAAAGTCGAAAGAACGTGTGTTTAATTTTAGCACCAACCTACGGCGTTGCTTAACGAAAGAAACACTTTGTCCACTTCTCACATCATTAAATTTTTGCGATATAGGAAAAAAATGTTTAAATATTGTTTTTCCTTGTCTTTTTAAAATTTTTGGGCCCGTTTATTTGATATTGAATGTCAGAGATAAACGAAAAGAATGTGAGCCTTTTTCGATTTATTATGAAATAATGGTTGAGATCTATAATTGTAGGTGGCAAAGTATGTAGATAGTAAAGTTTATTTTTTAAGAATAGCTCGTTTCATCGTATATCATTATTAGGGTTTTTATCATTATCAGAAGATAATTTTTCAATTTTAAGCCGAAAGGAAGCCGGGATTGCAAAGCTTTTCCTTTACTTCAATCTGTGATTGGTCCAGAAAACTTGCGCGTCTTTCTCAACCAATCAGATGCACACAGTAAAACTGACTTGGTCCCCCGCGTTTTCCCGCGCTTAAAGCAAACTGGTTGTTTTCTTTCTACTGATTGTTTGTTTTGATTACCTTGGCTTTGGTTTATCGACACTCGATCGAAAAGAACTCGGTTGAAAAATAAAGGTTTTGAATGTGAGAATCATTTTAAAGTGGTCATCATTCTGTTGTTAAACTTTTTATTTAGCATTTACCTGTAACTAATGTTTCGTCCTTTATGACATTGGATGCTTGTCAATCCCTGCACGACAAGATTTAAATGACAGAGTCTGTGTTCTGGGGCTGTTAGTGTTGTTTATTTCAAAGAAACATTTGCTTGAGTCGAAAACTCGACTAACCAGTAAAGGAGAGGTTTTCTGCAAACAAAAAACACGCTTAAAACAAACGAAATTACAACATAAACAAATGAAATGAAAACTCACCGACTGTTCGAGCTTAGGGTTTACAAACAACGACAATACACGGCAACAAAACATTTTGAAATGAACGCGACGATTTTTCCTTTCAAAGCACATGAGCGATTGCCCGGATGTTTTACGTAAACATAGGCCCGCAATGGGAGCTACAGTTAGTAAGGACTTCAGGCGAAATTCTTTTCCATCTGCGACTCTTTAATGACATTTATTACCAAAGGGAATAAATCAATTTATGCAACTGCGCCGCGTTTTATCATTACTCCGGATGGGTTACATCCGGGACTTACAATGGCAGATACTTAAACATCCGAACATGTCATTTCGGGCCTCTTTTAGTTAAGCTTTGGTGCAGGGCAAACATTTCCCACCCCATTAACCCGCCCATTATTTTCGAGCATTCTCATAGGTGCGTTGAATTCTCATTCGATGGGTGTTTGCCCTCACCTTTGCTGGGATTAGGTTTTATTTCCGGTTTTACTGTAATTTGATTCGGTATTAAAAATAAACGGCCACTCAACTGAGTGGCCAAATTACGGCAAATAAAGGTTGTCCGCTTAATTCTCCCAGCAAACCGAGCTCACCCCTAGCAATGCACAGTGCACAGCACTAGCTTATTGGCAAGCGAGCGAGAGGCATAAATATTGGATTCTATCTGAAAGAGATTTCGCCTTAAAAACTTTCTTCAATTGTATCAAATTGATCCGAAAGGTCTTCCAAGGAACGATGCTATCTCCCTTTTCAAACATTAAGAGCCACAAAATGTCCAAATGAGGGTAAAATTTTATATCCTCCATTTGTGCAATCTTGTTAGTCCTAGATTGCTATTCATGACAAAATCAAATACCGTAAGTAAGAAGAAAATTTATTTTCGTTAGTTGTTTATCAAAGTGACAGGTTTAAGACAACTTCTTTGTGAGGGTTTGAAGGAGATACGTAGACTGCTGATTCAGTTGAAGACTCATTCTTGTATAAAGATTTCCATGAAAGGTATTTTTTGAACCAACAGGTTTACTACGGCATGCAAGAAATGACCAGGGCCATTAGCATCAAAGTCAAAGTCAACCGGTTATTCAATCAGGCTTAGTGTAATAAGATGCCTTAAAAGCTCCATTCTATAACCTGTATGTTAATTTTTTTGTTTCAAACAGTCATTTTAGCTTTTAAGAAAATTTTTTCAATACGATGACAATATCGGATATCAAGAAAAATTGTGAAGAGGTGAACCATGAGATCCATTAAGATGCCATGGCTTCCTTGGTGGTAACTGTGAGTAACTTGACCTCATATCGTATTAATTGTATTAAGCGTTGCTCCCGAATAGTTATCCAAATTAGGGGAATGTTTTCAAATTTGGTCTTGTTTCCTCTCTGAACAAAATGCCGCTCAACAACCCAGTTTTTTGGGTAAATAAAGGATCGGAGTTCATAAGATACTGCGTACACAATGAAGGTTACAGTAAATGGTTTGAATCCGGGGGGTAACATGTGAAGGTGTAGTCTGATCGTCCGGGTGAGTGTAGTCCTGAGAAGGACTGTTGTCGGTGGTAGTGACTGACGTTTCGACAACCTGTGCGGAAGTCATCATCAGAGTCAAGTGACTTCACTTGACTCTGATGATGACTTCCGCACAGGTTGTCGAAACGCCAGTCACTACCACCGACAACAGTCCTTCTCAGGACTACACTCACCCGGACGATCAGACTACACCTTCACACAATGAAGGTTGTTGAGAAGTTGCTTATCTTTTCGATTTATTATTATTATGATCAGCATTTTTTGTTTAAGCTGACTTGTAATTGCGCTCACAGAACTCATTTTGGATGGAGTTTGTCGATCTCTTCCCTGATTTGTATCTGACAAATAAAGTTCTTCATTGAATAAATCGTACCTGGCACTGTTGAATGGCTTTTGTTTTCAAAGAGATGAAGGTAATGAAAGATAGGAGAGATAAAGAGCAACACGAAGCAAAGCGAGGAGAAGAGATATCGATTCTGATAAGAAATCACCCGTACGAGTAGGCGTGTCTAGTTTGTTTAAATCGAGTTGATTGTTTACGGTTTTGTAGAATGGTACGGGAAATGGAACAAGTTTAAGAGAATAGGTCACTGAAGGCCTCATTTATAACGCAGAAAAAGGAAAAAAGTACATTAAAAGGTTTGGAGAAGCGCATAAAGCAGGCACGCCAATTTGAGCTGAAATTTGGTAACCACAAAATTGATCAATCACGTCTACACACTGGCTTGGTCAACTCAGCAATATCAAGCTCTCTTAGAGTCGTTTCCATCCTGGATATGATTTTTTAATCTGAATCCAACGTCAACTTCAAGCAATAGCCTTTGTTCAAGAAACCTCTGCGGAGTAAAGTTGTCTTTTTAACCGGTCGCATTGAAGTCGATGGTGGTGGTCTAATTTTAAACGTCATTCATAATTAATAAGCGGGAAAAAGTTTGTAGCGCCAAAAGGAACGCTCCTGGAACTGTCAAGTCCCAATTGACTAACAGAGTGAAGAATCAATTAATGAGTCGCGGGAAAAAAATAACAATCCCTACCAGCCGAATCTGATTAGATTTTACAGGGGCAACATCCACATTTTTTAGCCGAGGAATCGAGATGAAGCATATTCATTTTCACGAAAAAGACATTTTTACGAAAGTTATCTAAAAATAAACGACTTCAAACTTAGAAAAATTTATTTCCGTTGAGTTTTTATTCAATTCTTCCTAAGTTTAACAGCAATGCATATCAGGAAACACTGAGAGGCAGTGAGGCTTGAAATCCATTAAGATGCCATGAATCTTTATGTGGTAACAATTAAAAGTTGAAATAGATCGCTCATCACGAAACTGTTTAAAAGTTGGTAAGAAGGTTGAAGCGAGAAGATCTCAAGAACTGACCAGTCTCCCGGAAAGAATCGTCCCAGTATTTGAAACGACTAGAGGAAGATGAATTATCTTGGTTTACTTTTCTCTATTGGCTTGCTAATAACAGTTAAGCTTAATGAGTTTTCCTGGGCCGCAACGACTTTCAATAAAACCACGGTGAAAAGTAAGTATCTTCCTCTGACTTTTGTTTTGTTTTACTATTAATTTTTCAAACAAGCTTCAGACTGACATTTTCATGATAGAAAAAGACAATAAGGAGAGGCTTGAAATATCGCGAAACAAATTGAGCTTTACACCTGATTTTCCGAAATAAAAAAAAAGTAGAGGAAAAAGTGCTTGCGCTTCAGGATTGATATTATTCATAATCTTTACCATCTTCTTTTATTTTATCGCCTTTGTTTCTCTTTTTTTTTTCTCTCTATTCTCCTTCTGAATGATTCAAAGAAAACTATTAAAGTTTTCAGTTTTGAACTTCTAGATTACAATGGATTTGGGCACCTAAACCAGCAAGCAGAAAAGCGTGTGCAGCAATGTGATCTTGACAGTTTCTCTTTGGGTCATCAAAAACCAATTTTTCCAGAAAAAGCAACAACCATTTCCATTTGCCAGAGCGGTCACTTTGCCACCTTTTACGATAGAGATTTGGGAATACCTCGTTACGCAGTATATATGCTTACAGACGACGAAGTGAAAAAGTTTAAATCGTTTGTGAGACCTTCGAGTGACCCATGGTCTCAAACTCCAGGTATGGGTTAAGATTCTTGAATGCGTTTTTAGGTTCTCGGAATCATGTTCTCACACGAGGTTTATACAATTAGGCAAACCAGTAAGACTAGGTTTCCACTAGAGGAAATTGTTCCGGATTCGTGATGAATCCGAAACCGGTTTTAGTATACCGGATTGATTTTGCCGTTTACACGAAAGTGGATGAATCCGAAATAAAAATTCCCCGGTTTGGCCGTGTCTCCGGAGATTTTGAATCCGGAATTTAAAGTGGGAACTTTGAATCCGATAACTTTTGAATCCGGAAAGTTTTGTCGTGTAACCGCTATTTTTCTCGAATCCGGATATTATTTCCGCCTGCAATCTTTTGAGTTTGCGGTGAAACCAAAATGGAAGATCTGGTGCTAACATTGCTGGCGGTCTCCGGTTGCCTAATCTTGTTGCAGGTTCAGGCGATAAATTTTATCATGTGTACCGCAGTATTTCTGAGGAAACACAAATTATTATTGCAAGGAGGTTTAACATCAGCCACACTTAATCGCCGACGACGTAGATGGCTTGGTATCTGTCCAGTTCAAAATTTGCCTCAGTGGCATCTCGATCTACTCTAGCCTTTTTAGAGGAAGCATTTTCACTTTGCCAATCGAACGACGAAACAACACTGGGCTTGGTAACCATTCCATTTCTAATGTTCCCGGAGTTGTCGTTGTTTGTAAACGGTCAGGAATCCGAATATCCTTTCAGTGTAAACGCCTACGAATCCGGATATTCCAAAATTGATGAGCCGGAAACATTTACGAATCCGGAAAACTCTCCTCTAGTGTAAACCTAGTCTAATTCGCCTGTATAGTCCGTCTGCGTAACGGCTCCCAAAAGCTTGTTGACGGATCAGACAACGCCTTTTCGATCTTTTGAAAGAATATGACCAATCGCAAGTCGCGTAAGAAATTAGCCAATCAGAAATGGATACTCAGATCCGTGTACCCATGCAGGATATCAGACTACGCTTTTAGGAACCGTTGCGCAGACGGACTACACCGGGCATTTTGTAACACCTTCCGAATGCAACGCAGGCTACGTTTTAGAAGCGTATAACTTTTTTGGTGAAACCCAAAACAGAATGGTAAACCAACAGGATACTCATACTTGAATAAGCTTTGTATTCGAAAAGTCTCGAGGTTTCCTTTGCTCTAATTTTTTTTCCTTCTACAGATTTCTATGAAAGTCTCAATTTTCTATCGCTTATTTTGCGAGACAGCACGATGGTTTCTAATGTTTTCTATAGAAATTTTGCGCGGTAAATAACGCGCAGGCGCCAAAATCGATCCCCTCGCGCATACCCTGCGCTTGACCGCTGTGTTCGCTGATTCGAACCAATTTTGATTTCCCATGGGAGTTCGAGTTCGCTCGGTTCCACCGGTATCAGGAATCTCTTCTGTTTGCGTTTCGAAATTATTATGAAACGTTCACCAGAACTGCATTTTTTATTTTTTATTTTGAAATTTATTTTCATCATGATAATGCTGTCTTTTTTTCATTTTTCTTTTTTTTTTTTTTTTTGGATAGAACGAACGAGAAAGTTTTCCTCCTATCGTTTTAAAATGTGTTTCATTTTTAAATTCTTTTTGTCAAGGGGTACACAGCGATAGTGTGGGCCTTGATATTCTGTATTCCACAGGTGAACATCACATGAAATGGAATTTATTTATTGTTGTTTTATGAACAGGTATTACCCGTCAGGGAAGTAATCTCCTGTATGAGGGATCCGGAGGGTATTATCATAGAGGTCATATAGTCCCTTTTGAAACTTTATCCTACAGTGAAGGAAGTGGGCTTGCTTCTTTTACCTACACCAATTGCGTGCCACAGGTCGGAAGTTTTAACACAGGACAGTGGCGAGTATATGAGGCTAAAATACGGAAATATGCCGGGATGTGTACTTCAGAAGACGGGATTCTCTTCCTTATCACGGGTACATCATTTGTTAGACTTGTAACCAATCCTAAAACCCACGAACATGAGCCGGAATTGCCACATTCTATCATGGCGTTCCCTAACAAGCCAGGCATCGTACAATCACAAAAAATAGCAATCCCTAACTCGATGTGGACAGCTGGCTGTTGTTGGAGTGCAACGAAAGGCATCGTTACGGGAGCGTTTGCTGTGATAGGTAACAATGATGGAAACAAAGAATTGAATAAGAAAATCATGGCCGACCAAAACCTAGCAGATGTCGAACAAGTCCTTCAAAAAGAAAATCCAAAGATTAAACTGTTTCCAGGGGACAAGGATTGCTATGAGCCGACCAATCAGGTTACTCTTTAAAAGTATTTTGAAAAGAAATGGTTATACAGTTGAACCTCGATGACCCGGATTCTCGATCATCCGGAATTTTCTCTGGTCCAAATTTTTTCATGAATATTTATTAGTCATGATCAAAATCCGTAGCTATATTTTTTTTTTTAAAACTACAACGTTGAGGGGTGAAGTAAAGGCGATGTTCTTCTTTAGGACAACTTGACTTACTTTAACATTTTAGGCTAATGTAAAAACATTTCTCCTTAATTTCAATTGTTAATACACACGTGTGGAGGTAGTCAAGTAGGACAGTGAAGATGTAGACCACATCTTTTTCAAAATGATTTGTAATTGTTTTGTTTCAGGATTAAATGTCGCTTTCCTAATTCAATCAGTTTTTGCTTCTCATTAATATTCATATTCTCTATTATCCAGACCCTCGATTATTCGGACTATTTCGTCTAGTCCCAACAAGTCCGGATATGCGAGGTTCGACTGCTAACATTAATCGTCCAATTCTGTCCGCAAACATACTCATGATTGACGAATTGGACTCCCGCGATTAAAGGCAGGCCGAATTAAGCTACACCTGTCCTGCAAACGCTATTTATCCTTTAATTAGTAAGTAACTTATAGCACATTTGGTGTTGTCCGTAAACGAACGATTAATCCAATCGAGATCACATGTATCTAAGAGGTGAATCATTACCATTTTAATAAAGAGAACAAATTGAGGTCTCATTGCGAGTGAATGAGTGCGGAGTCTTGCCGTAAACCGCGCTACGGAAATTCTTAAAAAAGGCGGGGATGTATTTCCAAGTGTCTGCTTAGGTACGTGACCTACTGAGCGGCAAATTATCCGAGAGAAAGTCCCATGTTCCCATTCGGAAAAACTCCAGTTCAGTGGGGCACATTCTTGCAGTTCTCGAACCCAGTTCCTTAAGCGAAATCTTTTACTGATCCTGTGTTCACTTGCCACATTAGTAATAAGTTCTTCCTTAAGAAGAATTTACCTTTCTCCACAGCAATAAACATTGGCCCTCGAAGAGAGAACTGATAAACTGATTTATAAAGAAGAAAAAGCAGTAAAGATTGGTTACAGAGGAAAAGGGCATTCAAATATTGTTACCGTTCTTGCACAGCATTAAACAACAAAACTATACCAGTCCTGAAGTATGAAGGCGAAAGTTAGGTCACCAAAGATGTCAGGGATCAATTTAGTTAAAATATGATAAATTCACATTCCAATTTACTTACCAGAGCAACGGTGCGGCAATGGCCGCGGCCGCAGACGGAAGGAAAACTTTTTAATAATGTAGGCAGACGGTGAGGTCAAGAAATGAAGATTCATTGAAATTCTTCCCTTCCCGTTTTCACCCTTTTATTTTTCCTTTGTCGCTCTTTCATTTCTTCCGTGCTTATTTTTCCCGTTTTACGATGTTTTGATGACATATTACTTTTGCTTCGGAAATGTGGTTCCTTATCAAACTGGAGTCAACGGAATTTCTCCAGCGACCCCAGATCCAGAAGAAACCAAATCCCCAGAACCACTAGCGATGACATTCTCCCAGAAGCGAACCCCGTTTCTATGGCATCAAGTGTGCCAAATGCAACTGCCGGGGGTTGGGGTAAAAAACTCTTAATTCTACACATCTGTAGAGTTTTGCTTATGTAATATTTTTCTGTCCAAAGATAACTTTCAAAATGAATATTTTTATTTCCTAAGACTACATTGTGTCTGTTTCTTGTGTTGAAATACCAGCCAATTGTGTGTATTCAACGATAATGATATTTTTCCCCTCCCCTGCCAAATTTGCTGCAAAGCGACACGTCAGCTACGTAACAATAGTGAGCACGCGCAGTTCGGTGATGATGCTTTTTTAAAGATGGCGGAAAAGTTGGTAGCGCTAACTTTTTTACTACTTTTTGTAAGTTTTCAACCGGTGATTTCCGAAGAAGCAGTAGATCAAGAAGGTAAGTACTGAGGATGCATTTTTCTGTTGTGGAAATCTTTTAAAAATATTTTTACTCTGGAGAAAACTTACTTTTACGAGTTCAGACACGCGCACGGAAAAAGACGTGTAATAGGGAGCAAACCGCAAAAGATTGAAATGAAAGCTAAAATGCCTGGTGTTGAGTAATTCAGGGATTGTTTTGTATTCTGGTGTGCGATATCAAATTTTTCTGGGGAAAATTGATAATCGCGCGGAAACACTTGGTTTTGAGTTTGAATTGTTATTCCCGGGAAATTTCCGGCAAAATGATCGATTGTTCGTCGGCGTGGAGGTATTTTGGTTGTTATATACACCTATCCATTGGGAATTATTGATACATTTTACTGCGCGTGGAAGTAGCAGCAGTTTACACATATGGTAAATATTCAGAACTGTATTTTAGTGTTGAAAATAATTTTTTCCAGCGAAACTCGAGTGCTATTAAAAAAATGGTGAAGGACGTATTGAATGAAAGTCTGGTTATTATTTGGAATCTGAAGATTGTCCGGCGATACTTCTCCATCGTAAGGCTCGACTGATCCAAGATTTTTCCCTTCTTCAAATCCATCTCTCCACAGTAGTCAGAACTGTGGCCATTGTAGCGAGATGGATCTTACAGGGGGGGGGGGGGGGGAATTTTGTCTCAATAGAGCATTACAATGAAGAAGTATTACTTTTACTAAGAATTGCCTGTATGAAGGAATTTTTTTTTTTTAACTCATATGTACAGTTCATGCATAGTGCAAGATTGGAAGGGCGTTAATTTGGGCAGAGTAATTTTTTTAATTGTCATATAGGCTGTGTTCTTACAATTTTTTTTTTTTCGTTTAGCAATTAAAACAAAAGATAAGCAAAGTATCAACGATTTGAGTCCGGCCTTTGAGCCGGGCTCCTATGTAGAGAACGTTGTTGAGAACCCTGCTTCTACCAAAGGTATGGTCCTTGAGCCACTAGTCTTTTTATCGAATAGTTGCTGTTTGCATGGAGATATATTGATGCCATCACCAGCTAACAAGAGGTACCATACGAGTGTATTTTTGTGTTCAGCTGTGCACCCTAACAAGTTAATTTTTTTCTTTCAGTTCTCACAGGGAAAAGTGTGTATGGAACTCAGAACCATAAGCACGCAGAAGAACCAGTAGCTAATGAAGAAAGCAAAGATATTCCAGATGAGCAGGTATGTTGTATTCCTTTCATAAATCCACTGCTCCAAGACTGACCAAAAAGGAATTTCTCTTTACAGTGTTAATACATTTTCAAGCAGATGGGTAATGAGAAGATGATAGATATAACTTAGGCAATAATTTTTGTTTAACACTAAATTCTTGAAGCAAAAATTAAGAGAAATGTATGAGTGACAGTGTAGAGAATTTTCATTCTGATCTTAGGAGTGAAAAAATAAACTTTGTTTTATTGATTGACATGTCAGGGCTGTATTCTAGCAGTGGCCCTTGGTACCTTACTTTTGGTCTTGGGCAAATAGGTATCTTAGTTTTTTCTAAATTTTAGAACACAGGCTCCCTTCAATTTGTCTTAGATTAGAAGTATAAAAAAAAATAAATAGATAAAAAGCAAAGGCAAGCTTTTATTCTTTACCACAGGCCTCCACTGCAGCTCCTAAGGAGAGCAAGGGTAGCGCAGGATTTTTCTCGCAGATATATTCAGAACTGACTCACTTTTATAATGACGATGAGCTTGAAGATGGTGACTCTGAGACTCCATCTGATGAAGAGGAGGCTGAGGATGGGCAATCAGAGGACACTGAACAAGAAGAAAATGAGAAGAAAATCAATGATAGTGACGAGGAAACAACATCAAGAGAGGAGATCAAAATTGGTGAATCAGTAGATAATAAAGATGATCAGACGAAGGAGGAGCAAAGTGATAATGCTGAGGATGAAACAACATCTGAAAAGGTAGAGGCCATATATGGCGAATCAGCAGACAGTGAAAAAGAGCAAAAAATGGAAGAAAAAATATATAATGCTGATGATGAAACACCATCTAGGGGGGAGGAGGAGGAGGAGGCCCAAGATGGCGAACCAAGAAAAAACATAAAAGAGGAGAAAAAGGAAGAAAAAACACATAATGCCAATAAGGAAACACCATCTAGGGAGGAGGACTTAGATGGTGAATCAGAAAAAAATATAAAAGAAGATAAAAATGAACAAAAAAATGAGAATGTTGTTGACGAGGTGGTTGATAAGGAGAATGTAAAGAGCCAGTCTGAATCTAGATTGAAGCCAGATGACTCCGAAGATACCTTTCCTAGACCTTCGGTGGAAGAAACTTTAGGGAAGGAGATTGATGTTGGAGAGGATAAACAGAAGATCCAGCCTGAATCTAAATTTAAGCTTGACTATTCTGAGGATGTTATTTCTAAACCTTCCAGTGAGGAAACTATGGAAGAGGATTTTGATAGCAGAAAGGAAAATCAACAGAATTTGTTGAACAAACAGTTTGAGTCTGCTCAAGATCCATCTTTGGAACCAGCTGATGCTGTAACCTCTGAAAGTGAAAAACCTGAAATTCTTGTGGACAAGAAAGGACTAGAAACTGAGAACGCTGAAGAAGGTGGCAAGGGTGAAGAACATACACAGCAAGAACCAGAAAATGGAAGCCCTGTATTGGAGAAAAATGACAAGAAAAGTGGAGGAATGATAATTAAAAATGGTTTGCTCATACTTTCTGATAAAGAGTTGGAGAACTTGCGAGTTAAAAGTAAAGAAAAGAAAGAAAGAAACAGTGCTGATTCAAGGAAAACAGAGGAATTCATTGAGAAGCCACAGAGAGAGTCATTGTTAGAAAAGGAAAAGAGAACTGGTGAAGAGAAAGAAAAGAGAATGGAGGAAGAGGAGGATAAGAGTCACCAAAAAGTCCCAGCAGATTCTCCAAAGGAAGATCAAAGCCAAGAGGAGTTTGCCAGGAAGATAAGACTTGATTCCTTGAAAGAGCAGCGCAAACAGGTGGAAGCAAATGAGAAGAAAGAAGACAAGAGGCAAATGAGGAAGAAAGTTGAAAAGGAAAGACAAGACTTTTTTAAGAAAGAAAATGGAGTCAAAAGAAAAGAGAACGATGCAAAGAAGGAGGATTTTCAGCATGAAAAGGTTCAAAGGAAGCAAAAACCCCAGAAAGATGTGGCTGAACCTTCTCAGGAAAATGGAAAACAAAGAATAAAGCATGATGAGGAAGAAGAGCACAGAAAACTCAAGGGTGCATTTGACAAAGCGTTAGCTGAAGAAGCTGCTCTGAAGAAAAAACTGGAACAATTAAGTGAAGAAAGGAAAAAGTTTGAGAAAATGGCAGCAGAGTATTCTCACAGCAAGCAGCAAAGACAAGCCAAGAAAAAAGAGGAAAAACCATCTGTTAGTCAAGCTCCAAAAGTTGAGTCCAGAACATCTGGAACTGTATCAACTGGTGAAGGTTAGTGTAAATATTTTCAATGTTTGTAGATCTCCTTTTTAGTAAACATGACCACAGCAAAATTTAACCCTTTAGACCATAAGAGTGACTAGCATCTAATTTCTCCTTACAATATCACCCCCCCCAATCACACATTAAGGTCACGAGAATACAGGAAATGATCACCAACTTAAAAAGCCTTTGACTGTGAAACAAGTCTTTCTTGTCAGTGCTACCACAGATATGAGGAGAACAGCTTGGGAAGATATCGATGCTTATTGATCTTAGGGTGTAGAGGCTAACATGACATTACTATAATTTCTGTTGTTAGTACGTCTGAGGACTTCTGCTTCTCGCAAAAGTTTTTTCTTGCAAAGTAACCTCATTTTATTGTTCCTGCAGGAAAATCGGGAACGCATACACATGATAGAAGACCTCAGAGCACCAGGCAAACTCCAAAAATCCAAAGAACTCAGTTACCTCCTACAAAAGCCACAACCAGAAATGAGGAAAATACAGCTTCACAGTCCACTGATGCTGCCTACCTTACAACTAGAAGTGGGACCACTAACACTTTGGGTGTGTCTGGTACAGACACTGGTACCACAGGGGATAGGAAGGGTACAGTTGCTCTAGGAACATCCAGTAGTGTTGGTAGGGAGGCAGTTGAAACCAAGAAAGAATCAACTCCACTTGAGCCTGTCCAGAGATCAGTAACAGATGATGGGGTGCATGTTCACGGTGACACCAAAGTGGAGTCTCGTCACACCGCAGAGGCAACAGGATCAGCTTCAGAAGCAACAAAACATGAGAGTGATCATTCAAGTGCTGCACAACTGGACCAACTGGAAGATCAAATCCCTACAGATGATGTCAACTGTGATGATGGTGAGAACACTACATATTATTTCTCTGTTTTCAGGCTTTTGTCTTGTAAATACCAGAGGTAATGTTTCTCCGAGTGAATATTACTAATGGGAAATGATTCTGTTTTCAGGCTTTTGTCGTTTAAAACCAGAAGTGATTTCACTGGCCTCTCGTTTCCAGCAAGTGAAAAAGAAATCTACAGTTGGTTTGGTGGAACCTCCATTGAAAGAGAATGCTTCAGAAGCTAAAGATACACTCAGTGGATTTGCAAACTTCATGAAAGGGTTCCGCAATTTCCATGAGGTGTCACTACAGCTCATCCTCTCATATTGGCCTTCTGTGAAAAATGCAACCAAAAACTTGCTGTCCTGTGTAGGATTAGACCAGGTGAGCATTCAGTAGAGAAGGTATGTTTTGTCAGTTGTTTATGATTGAGTTTCTACGTGGTTCAGTAGTGACCTTTACCCTTTGAACCCCAAGAGTGTTCAGCATGTAATTTCCCTGAACAATAAACCCTTGAATCAAAGGTCAGGCAAAGAAAGGAAGTGATCACCGACTAATGAACCTTTTGATTAATAAACAAATTCTCCTTGTCAGCACCTTAGAAAAGGTGTGGAGAACAGTATGGAGAATAATGCTTACTGATGTTAGGGTGTAAGATGTTAAATTCACTGATTGTGACCTTTTGGATTTTCCAGGCATTTGAGCAGCTTTGTAAGGATCTTGCGGATGTTCACCCTGCTGTCCTGTTATCAACAGTTCTGTTTGGTACATTGGGTTTCCTGTACTTCTTCTGGTCTATTACGGTAAGATCCTAAAACTGATAGAAATGCTAGTTCTCCTAAGATAGTGCTGTCCTAACTGAAGCATCCAGTAACTTCTTATAATAGCACCCCTGAATTACACTTTAAGGAAATGATCACAAAAGGGTAAAAGTCAGGTGTGCATCCTAGTTTGCTCTCTGGCATCCTGAGAATATTCCTCATTGTGATTATTACTCCCATGATTTCCTGTAAATTACCAGACTTTGAGAGGTAATATTTTTCTTTATTTTACTGGCAGTTTGGAAGGATGCGATATGGTGCCCTTGGACCTAATCCTCGTGGTAAGTGATCAAAAGCTAACTTCCCATAACAACACTACTGACAATAATTATTCAAATAAGTGAGGGTTGTTTCTGCTCAAGAAATTGTTAGCAACAGTCCTGATAACTTCTAACAATGATTTTCACTAATTTAATTTAATTTCTTTAGATGTGCTAAAAAGTCACGAAGCACGGGTACGCATCTTGGAAGGGGAGATGGAGTCATTGATAGCAGAAAGGCTTAAAATGGAGATGGACCGAAATAATTATCATAAAGAGGTAAGTATAATTTACAATGTAAATCTTTTAAGGGGGCTGCTATTTCTAGTGATATTCATTCTTAGCACTCCAAGCTGCAACAGTTTTGGTGATCATGCCAAGAAGAGTAAAAATGGTGTGGGATATTCCAAAACAAGATGGCCAATGTTAAATTATTTATCACCTTTATTGATGTCTCATCTCCATTTTAGAAATGCATTGCAGAGGATGAATCACGTAACCATCTTGCTACCACTGAAAACCTTACCAAGGCCGTGGAGAAATTGAAGGTGAGTGATCAGAAAAATGAGTGTTTTGGGTCCATCCCATTTCCTCCATAGACCATGACACAGTACTTGTAGATTAATTGTAGCTTGGTGCACTGGACTGGAAGTTAGAGTAATCATGGGATAGACTGACTTTGTGTCCAGGGTGGGGATGGGGAGTTGGAGCATTGCTTGTCGGTTCATGCCACCCAGATTGGAATGAGATAAGTTCAATTTCTATGGCCCTTTGGGCTCATAAGCTGACTTAACCTCTAACTACTCTTTTTAACAAAGAAATAAACCTTTTTTTGCTAAAAGATAAAGTATACACTTTACTCTGATGTGTTGTCTGTGAGTTACTTTTTCATGCCTGTTGTTTGTTTATTTTATATGTTGACTATTGCAGAACGAAAGGCAAGAGTTCCAGGCACAGATAAAAAGAATGGAGGAAAGTCTTAATGAAATGGTAACTGTTGACAAGGAGAAAGATGATCAAATTGCCAGCCGTGAAAAAACGGTAAGAGTTCAGCTCGGTACAAGTATGTAACCCATAAGCTCCCAAGATCGGATTGTTAATTCTCCCCTCTGGCTGCTAGACATTTCCTGGTAAATTATTTACAAGAATTTGGTGTTAGATCGAGATAACATCTACTTGATAAGTTTGTTCCTAGCCAATGGAAAGCAGGGGAAGAAAAAAATATTGAATACATATGCTACCAGGGAACCCTTTTTTCTACGTGTACAGTACAAGTTTTTTTGTTTTGAGAGTTTTATAATCAATTAGAGTATTGACATAATTTTTTTTATTTTTGCAGATTGCAAACTTGAATACTAAAATTGGAACACTTGAAGATGAAATTGTCAAGGTAGTAATTTCAGTTGTAAAGTTTATGGAGAGGCTCTCTTGTACAGTTCACTTTATGTTCAATGGTCACCAAGTATTGTATGGTGTTATTTAAAATTTGTTTGTTTTCAGTTGAATGATCATTGCGATAAACTACAGATGGGAAAAGAGGCAGATAAAGAGCATATTGGAAAACTGAATGAGAAGATTGAACAAGGCAATAATGAGATCCATAAGGTGTGTATTGGTAATCATCATTGTTTTCATAACTCGAAAATTATTAGAAGATGTAAAATGTGAGGAAAGTCCAATTTGCTGACTGTCTCCTTCATCTTCTTAAAACAGCTTGAAACTTTTCTGGCAGACACTGAGGAAAAGTAAGTTATGATCCATTCTTTTAATTCTAGCAATGCAGAAAATTCTTTTGCATTACCATCCTCTACATGTAAGAGTTTTTTGTTTGTTTCAATTGATTTGAAAATGGTGTTGTTGCAGGAAACAAAAGCTTCACACGGAGTTTGATGAACTGTCTCTACAGCTGTCTGACCTCCAAAAGCAATATGAATTTAAATGTAATGAGGTTGAGGTAAGTAGAGGACTTACCTTGCATCTGATAATTAGTAATTAGATAGTTGATTTGATCAATTGAGATGTTAATGTAGATGTTTCAAGCACTAGCATGGAACCTTATTCACTCTGATGAAGGGCTAACATTTGAAATATCAGCTTTAGAAACTCTGTATAGTGGCCAAATTACATTGTCAGTGCAGGTGATAAAACCACATTTTCTGGTAATACACCCCACTGACGCAGCCCCACGGTTTCTCTAGAAACTTATCCCCTTTATGTATGTGATAGTTTGAGCTCAGCACTGTCGCACTGTAGAAAATGTGGTGGCCTTTGGTAAGGGTGCACAGTTGGCCATGGGAACATGAAAGCTTGAGTTCAAGCTCAGGCTACACTGTTGTTTTGTGTTTATGGGCATTAGCCCCAACTCTTACACCCCCTCCTTACATACAGGAGCATGAATAAGTAACCCAGAAAATTTAGGGAAATGATGAATGGTTGGGAGGGGGAGGGGGAGGGGGAGGGGATAGCTGTATGAACACTGACAAAGACTCGAGGCTGGGAGAGTTGTTGTGAGTGATCTACCAAGGTCTGAATTAAAATAGAAATCATGAATGGTCTGCTGGAACTTTTTGTTGGTTAGATATTGAAGGATTGTTTCAAGCAAGTCAAATTACAAGATGACGAAGAAGAGCCTGGTAAGTTTTACCTAAATATGTCATCAAAATTAACTGAAATTTGGAAATTTTTTGCAATGTGGCGTAATTACCTTACATTCATTCATGGTGAACTCCTTGTGGTGTGGGTTTTGGTAGAAAATGTGGCATAGTTGGCGGTGAGTGTTCTAGACTGTGGATCTAAAGGACTGGGTTCTAGCATGTTATGTTCTGGGACTTTTACTCTTGCATTGCTTCTCTCCAACCTGGAGAAACTGTTTGGGGAAGCTGATTATATGGGGGGGGGGGGGGGGGAAGAAGGTGGCAGAAGATGATGGGGGGAAGGGAAGTGTTATCACAGCAATGGACTTTTCCACCTGTGCAAGGGGGTTATGGCAAAGTTAGTACTTCCACATTCTTTTTTATTCAAAACAAGAAAAGGAAAAAAGAAAAGAGGACCAAAAGTGCTTCATAATGCACATTCCAGCTTGTCTCTTTAGTATGGATTCACTTGTTATGTTTTGGTAATTGACATTAAGTGGGAAGTTCTACTGTTAGGTGTTAAATAAATAATTTTTGTCTTTGTTGTCTTTTATCAGGTGAGGAGGAAATGGCTGAAAGGCTACAAAACTTAATGAAAGTTCATGAAGTAAGAAGAATTAGCATTTTGCCCTTAGTTATTTTATCACTGCACTACAATACTTGTGAGGAAACCAGAATTATGAATAGTAAAACCCAGGGAGAAGGATTTAGAGACAAGCCCCTGTTTCAGAAATGTTTGGAGACTAACATACCAAGACTTTAAAAATACCAGCCAAGAGGTTATTGGCCCTTCAATCCCTAAGGGTGACTAAATTCTAATTTCTTCTATCACTATCACCCCCACGTCACACATTAAGGTCAAGAGAATAAAATAAATGATCAACATCTTAGGAGGCTCTTGATTGTCAGGCAAAGTCTCCTTGTCAGCATAGTAGGAAATGAATAGAGAACAGTATGGAGAATATGCAGACTGATGTTAGGGCGTTAAGGATTAAAAACCCCATTCAAACAGAGGGAGAGCTTAGGAAAGGCTTCGCCTGGAAGTGATATGCATTTGTTTTGGGCTGAACTTGAAATTTTGGATTTAATCTATTGCAACCCTTTCTTGTTTTCTTTGATTTGTAGGTAAAGGAAGAAAATAACCAATTGCAGGAAAAAGTTGAGGAAATGGAAGCGGAAGCTGAAAAGCTAAGAAAGACAAACAAGATGTTGGAAGGTAAATAATTCTGGAACATGGCATATCTTTCACTTCTTTTCTGAAATATTCTTTTCAGACCGAACAAATTTTTATTTTTATTATTTTTTTTTTTATTTTTCTTGCAGAGGACAATGTCGAGAAAACAGAGAGAGCTGAGCAGGCCGAGAGTAAGGCCAGCCAGGCCATGCTAACACAGCGAGAAAAGGAAATCGAATTGGAGGCACTGCAAAAGTATTTCAAATCAACCGAAGTAGAGTTACATAGGTAAGAGACTGTGTTTCACAGCCGCTGATCTTCTCACCAACTTTGAGACTCGAGAATAACGTGAGGTGTAATCATCCAAGCTAGATCAGGATTTTCGAGGGTTTTGTTGCAGGTAGATGATGCGAAAAGTTAACATTCCAATGTCGCACTTTTCCCTTTGTAGAAAAATCACAGCTGAGGAATCAACCCGAATTTCTATCGAGAATCAACTGCAATCAGAACAGGCGAAAGCTTCCACAGCTGTAGTAGATGCGGATAAGTACAGGTAGAGTATTAAGTCTGTTTATGCTTGAATTAGTGTTGAGGAACCAAGCGTTCTCAGCTCTTTCTGTTGCACGCGTGCGAATTTAAGTGCGTGAAGTTTTGATTTTAGACTAGTTAATTTTGTTCACGTATATTAGTGTCAACTGTCCTTTTTACTTCCGCTCTTAGGCAGCTTTATTTAGACATCAAGAAGCAGATTGAAGAAATCGACGAAAGCAAGAAAGAGCAGGTTAGTCTATAAAGTACTGAAGACAACTTCGCCGCCATTTTTTGTCTCGTCACGAAGTACAATTTACCCCAAAGGGGAGAAGGGGAAGGTAGAGCATGTAATATTCTGATTGAGAACTCCTTCAATCTGTTAACACTGTTGTGTTGTCATTTTATTCGCAGTTATCAAACATGGAGAAGAAAGCTCATCAAAACTGGGTAAGTTTATTATGATGTGGTTATGTATCGTAGGAGAGCTACAACTTTTTCCATCGTTTGAAGCTGATTTTAAAATGTATACCCCTTAACTTCCTTACCACTCTGTATATTCCAGCTTGATTACAGAGCTGCTGTACGAGAAGTCGACGGGCTCAAAGATGAGAATGAAATCCTCAGAAGGAAGTAAGTTAAAAACGTTTTTTGCTTATACCGAATAGCGTGCCATCAAATCAACCCTTTTTTTCCTTTGGAGTATAGTAAGTTATTAGTTGCCCCTAAGGGTTGGTAATTGTTCACCATCCCCTCTGTGACTCGAGCCACTTTTCTTTTCTTTTTTTTCTTTTTTCTTTTTTTTTTTTTTTTTATAAAAGAAGGCTTTTAGACCAAGTATTTTATTTGATTTTTTAGACTGTACGACGTGGAGGTCAGAGGAAGCCGTTCAAGTTCTTCAGCGAGCAAAGGTAGATTGAGAAGCTATTGGGTATTGCTTTTTTCCCCGCTCCCTGGAATACCAGTCCAACAAACGGCTACCACCCTCCCCCTTGCCAGTAATCAACCATTCAGGGAATACTCGAACCCAGACCACCAGTCCACAGCGTCGTCACACTGCGTGAATTCTCGATTAATTGTGAGGGGATAAAGTTTTGAGCGAGTTTCGACAGTAATCTAGGTTCACTCCGGTTTTGCATTACTGTGCAGTATGATTGGTCCAGAAAACTCGCGCTACTTTTTCTCAACCAATCAGATTCACACCTAAAACCAGTCACGACTTCGTTACTCGCGTTTTCCCGTTTGCTTTTGGTTTTGACGATACTCAAATCGAAATGTTCCCTAATCTCCAACAAATAAGCGACTTAATCATTAAAAAAAACTCAGAGTTGACATTGAGAAAGCGATAGACTTCGCCAATGGCACTCTCATTTTATAAGTGGAAGTTGAAAATAAAATCGTGCAAGATTGATTCCAATCGCTAAACATACATATTTTGTTATTTTTTTTTTAGTTGATGGTCGAGATTCTCCCTCACGAATGAGGTAAGACCGTATTTTTCATATCCTAGCTAACACGCACTTGATCCTCAAGTAGAAACAAATATACGTCAGCAAGAATTTTATTAAGTCAAATGAGCAATATAACGCTAAAATTATTGTTCCATCCTACTTTGCTTTCCATTTACATTGGTCGTAACATGATTCTTTGCAAAAGTAATAGATGACTGAATTTGTTACCTTTATTTTTTAAATCCACAGTCCTATGTCTGGGGTTCCTAGTCATGGTAGCCCTGTTCCATTTGGTGCTCCTCCAATGATGGGTAAGCTAGCCTTCTTTGAAACCCACCCCCCCCCCTCAGAAGAACTCTTCACTTATAACCTTTCCCTTATTCCCGCCTGATCGGTGGTTCCCAACCCCTGGTGAATGAGTTACAGACAACTATTAAAAAATAATAAGTCCAGAATAGAAGCCTTCGTTTGTGTATTCTTCTAATACCAAACCCTCGCATTTCTGGCCCTCACCCTACCATCAAATAAAAATCCCTGCTTGTACTGGCTCGGTCCCTTGACCATTTCTGTTCTTCACTGCCCTCTTTCAAACTTCCTTTAGAGAACTAGGTTCTCGTGCATCCAACTGATCCCCACTAATCCTATTTTAATTTTTTCAGGACCTCTCCCTCCTCCGCCTCCTTCATCAATGTTTCCTGGCCAACGAAGACCGCATCCCGCAGAAATCCTTGGGATGACACCCCCTCGACCACCCTTCCCTCCTCCAGGCCCTGCAACCAGAGGCCATGCTACGCCTCCTCCAACAACAACAACAGCTGCTTCCACTGCTCAGGTATGATGCATGGGGCTGGTTGGTCGATATGCCTTTCTTGTTGACTAGCTTTTCAGTTTTTAAATCAAGTACACCACTGTGATAGGAATCGTCGGAACGCTGCGAGAAAATGTCTAGAATCAGAAGGAATTGGCTAAGGAAAGTCTTAGTTTCATAAAAGATAGAATCGATCGTTCCTCAGATTGGGATGTTCAGTTGCTTGGTAAGGAATTACTGGTCGGAAATACGCAATCGTGGCGTGGTAGTTTGATGAGCTGACAGAACGTGTTTGAATGACGATGCATTCCCAAAAACAGTGTGATCCTTCCAAGAATCCTTTATTAGCCTAACCTCAAAATTGACCCAGGATTTTTTCCATCTGAGCTAGCTCAAGAAATCTTTTCTTTTTTTTTTTTTTTTTTATCGCAGTCCTCTTTAAAACCCGCTGATAGCGTAAATTCCTTTGGCCAAGACAACGCAGATGGATCATCTCAGCCCCTTCCTCCCCCTGGCCCCATGTCTGGGTTTGGCCCTCCTCCTCCTCCAATCCCTCCGATTATGCGGATGCCAAGATTTCCGCCTCCACCCATGATGCATCATTCTCTGCCAAATGGACCTCGTAAGTACTTTAACTACAACTTCAACTTTTAAAGATGCAATTCTACCAGAGCAGGTTTGCCGTCCAACTTGCCAGAGTGAGCTTATGAGCGAAGTGGCTCGATAGGCCGTCGTGCATGGGCATCAGTCATGCCACGACTATGTCGACGTGTTTTATTGAATTCCTTCAATGATGCGCGTCATAGACTGACAAAACTTTGCCGAACACAGTTGTTTCTTTTCCTTGACCTTTAAAGGCGGTTTGTCAGGGAATCGAATAGCAGAAGTTTGCCTTTCGTTAGGCCGGCTCTCGTATATTAGTTAAAACTCTGGATTAAGATCCTTTCTGTGTTTTTTATTGGCTGTTTTGTTTTCGCGTGTAATCTATGATAAGCTACGTGATAAGAACCCAGTCTCAGAGTATAGCCGAGTTTCGTTTATCTAAGCTCAATTAGAGGTTGCTATCGTTCAAATACCCTCAACACCTTAATAATTTTACTTTGTGTTTTTCTCTCCTCAGTTCCTCCTCCAATGTTCTTGCCTCGACCTGGTGGACCTATGCCTCCTCCTCCTCCACAAGGCACCAGGCCCCAAGCAAGTTCTACTCCTAGCCGTTCATGAAGTCTGACACCAAAATTATTCTTTGAAACAATTGTTTTCTTTTTTTATATTCAGTGCTCACATCTGTGGGAAACTAATATTTCAATGAGCACTATAACCACTTAACTCATCAGACAGAATGAAATTTGAAAATTGTCTTCAATGAGATATCGGAAGAGTATGACAGATTATTTAAAAAGTAAATTTTTAATGTTTTGCAGAGATGTCGGATTCTGTAAGCCGAAATAAAGAATCAAAATACTTTATCGTTTAAATTGTGATCTTTCTGTGTTTTTGTATTTTGGAATCTTATTTGGGTTTTTAGCGTTTTAGTGTTAAGACAACAAAGAAGTACAGTTGAATCCTTTCCCCCCCTCCTCCCTCCCCCCAAGAGTGACCAGCATCCAGCTTCTCCTTTCAAAGTCACCCCTGCATCAAACAAGGGTCACAAGAAAAAAGGAAATCACCAACTAAAGAAGCTCTTGATTGCTAAACAAATTTTCCTTGTCAGCACCCGAGGAACAGGGTTTGTAAGGGTCCTGGACAACCTGGAGAGCACTAACAAAAAATAGAAAATGAGACTGCATGTGGCACCTGATGAAAATCCAAAATCGGACACTAGTGTCAAAAATCCATAATCGAACAATACTGTTCAAATTCAAAAGTCGAAGACTAGCGTCCGAAATCCTAAATTGGATACTTGTGTCCAAAATCCAAAGTACAAAAAATCCAAAATCAGACAGTGGTGTCCAAAATTTAAAATCGGTTACTAGAGTTCGAAATCCAAAATCAGACACTAATGTGTAAAATCAAAAATCAAACACTTGTATCCAAAATCGGACACTAGTATCTGAAATTCAACTCTTTTTCTTCTCCCTTACTTTTTCCTAAGTTGAGAGGGGCAATAAATGGGACAGTTGGGAAAAGAGTTGATAAAAGGGAGGGTAGCGTGTCTGAGGGAGATATACTCGCGCGAAAAAAAAAATTGATATAGAAAATTCACATAACCACTTTGAACGAAGGATTTAAAGATGGTGTTTTAATCAAACTGCTGTTGGACTTCAGGGACACGGTACATCACCCCCCCCTCCCCTCTCCCCTCCTTTCACCCACTGAATGTTGTACAATAACACAAGAAAAAGTGCAACATTCAGGGGGAGATGGAGATGGATTGAAAGCAAGGGTTCTAAGGATAAAATAGTTATGCTGTTTCAGAGTACTGTGATTTCAACGGAAATGTGTCAAAAATGTTGTAAATATTAGTGGATATTAGAATATACAATAGAAGAGCAGAATAAGTAGGTTTGCTTTCGTGTACAAATATATTTTTTCTCATTGTAGAGTCTCAGTCATTTAGTTTCATACTTTAACACTAAGAACAACAATGAGTTTGACATCATAAAAACATCGTCTCTGCCCTTTGCAGTGTCTGGCAAATTAAGAATTTCAATTTTTCATTAACCTGCTTTTTTTTTTTGCAAGGTTCATCCTTTGTGGAGAAGGACTAAATATTGACAAATGGTAAAAGAATTGTTGAAATGTCACTTGCTTCTAAAATAAACGTCTTTCTCTCACTGTTCACCATCTCAATGAATTCCCAATCTTTTTCTTCGATGGAATTGATGTATTTCATTTTTAACGCTTGGTTTTCAAACATCTCGACAACTGCAATTTACACTTTCGAGCCCAAGCGCGCAAATACGGATTTCCCTGCATCTACGTCTGAATTGAGACCTGTGGATCTTTTAACCGGTTTTACAGGTTTAACTGGCTTGGCAGGAACGCCTTTGCGTTTAACCGGTTTCAGTACACTGTGACTTGTGTAGTCTATATCTTCCGGCTCATCGTCGCTGGAAGGGAGACGAATCCTAGGATTCACTGCTTGAACTGTTGCTGTCGCTGCGGCTGACGGTGAGGCCAAGCCACCGAGACGACTGAAAACAGACCCCTGCGATTTGTCCTGTATCAAAGAAATGACAATAATTATTTAAGATGAAATGATTAGGACCCCAGAACAACAGAGGACCAAGTGGTCTGATCGTCCGGGTGAAGGCAGTCCTGAGAGGACGGTTGTTAGTTGTAGTGACTGACGTTTTGACAATCTAAGCGGAGGTCATCATCAGGCTCAAGTGAGATTTTTTTTTTTTTTTTTTTTTGAGGGAAAGAAAATTGAAAAAACACAAAGCGGTAAAAGTATAGAAGGCAGGATAAACCGTGCCAGAGAAATTCAAGCTTGGGAAGAATTGAACACATGACCGTTAAGCCCGAGAGAAGAGAATGCCGTTCCCAAATCTTTTCCCGCAGCGTAACTTCAAATGACAAAGAATCAAATGACTGTACAACAATGTTCTGTGAAAAAGGGAAAATGAGTATCCGAGTCTCGGCCTTAAATTTCAGTTTTTCTTTCACAAGGAAATACAAAAACATTTGTCTCGCGAGGTCTCTACTCGAGTTGGCGATCAATTAATTGATGAACAAAATTTGATACAACATTCATGTGCGAAAGAGTTCTTCGATGAAAATCAAAGTAGCTGTGATACCTTTAACTGGACTGTGATGCTTGTTTTTAGAGGTTTCAGAGCTTTAACTTCAGTCTTCTTTTCCGGTTTCTTGACGGCCACCTCTAAAGGAGGACTTTCTTTACCCAGACGATCAAACACAGACTGCCTTTTGATCACTTTTGCTTTATTCACTACAATGGAACGATCGAGGAATTATTAGTCTATCTCTGTAATGGACGCTTTCCAAATTGCTGATCCTGGCTGCAAGTGAACCACATATCACATATGAACTTACACTCTCCCACATAATTAGTAAGGACACTTGTCCAGAATTCGTCCATGATGTTCTTTCGCCCCACTCCCCCTTCTTATGGTGTAAATTGCCAATGTTTCTATGCTATGTTGCAGACCAACATTGAGACGAGCAGGGGGAGGGGTAGGGTTTTTTTTTTTACCGGGGACGCAGTTGGGTTTGACTGCAAATGTTTCTTAACCTTGTGTGCACACAAGTTGTCTGCAGTTCAATTGGCAAAACATCCAATGGGGTAATCCGAATTGGCTGGAGTGCGAATTCTATCGGACACATGTAGACATGTTTCCTGCTTGCACGCTCGTTCAGTATCGTTTAAGAACGTTTAAGCCTACCTGCGGCCGAAGCTGCAGCTTGTTTTTGCTTCACTATAAGTTTCTTGCTCCGTTCAGTCGATCCCTGAGGCAGCTTCACCTTCAATGTGTGCTCATCTGTAACTTTTGGTGGAGTTACTGCCGCTGTTTTAGGTTTATTTGTGACATGGACTTTGACAGCGTGACCACCAAACCTGGCCCAACAAAAGGTCTGAAATCAGCTTTACTATCAGATAATTATTTGATTTGAACGCCACTAGAACTCCAATGAGAAATGAAGTAGTTGTTTTTCTTGTGACGTTATCACTTGTTAACAAACATTCGCCTCTGTCAAGCTCTCAGTTAAGGAGACGAGTAAAAGAACGGACAGGTGACAAAAGGGCAGTAGACGATGTTTTTCACTTTAATTTTACTAGTTTGCCCGCTTGCCGTTTTCTCTCACTTTCGCTCAGAGCCTGGTATAGACTAGTCAAGATTGGGATCTTCTCCACTTGGAATATTCATCTGTAAACGTCTCCAGACAAAAAACTTTGAGTCTTTTGAGCTCAGAAATTAAAATTTGGATGAAAAATTCTAACATCTATAATTATCTTGCAACTCATTGTTAATAATATTCAATAACAATTATTCCAAGTGTTTTTTTAGCTGCTTATACACTAAATGTATGAAAAAATAACTTTGAAAGCAAAAAGATAAGGTCGGAAGAAAAAGTGAACAAACCAGGTACGAAGTAAGTAATTTTTTTCAAAATCACTTTTGTGCACAAGTAAGTCAACTGTACAGGTACATCAGTTCAAAGTGTTTTTAAACTGTAGTAAACTATGTATGGAACTATGATTGCCTCAAGTTTATGCTGGCTTTCAAAAGTCATAGAAATGGGATGCATACCTTTCTGATAAAGTTTTCTGGGCACCAGTTGCCTGAGGTTTCTCCTGTGATATGGCTGCTTCAATTTTGAGATTTTTTCTTGGTGGTGCTGGTGATGGTGAAGAAGACGGTGATGGCTGGGGATCTCGAACAGGACTGCTGGTGCCACTTTTCTGATTGTTTATCCAATGATCTACCATTCGGCTAGCAGCTACACAGTAACAACAACAACAACAACAACAAACTGACATGGTTCACTTTTATCTGAGGCTCGACATTGCCTGCTATTGTTTTGAACCCATCAAATGTTATAAAAATTACCTTACCAAAAACAAAAAAAAAATTAATTTCACCCAAGGATGAAATGAAAGGAAGATATCTCCCAGACTTTAAATGCATGATACGATGCCTTTGGCAGCTTAGAGTAGTATCTGTATCATCAAGATATTGATTGCCAAGTGGAGAAGTGCTTGTTTGTTGAATGAATTCTCCTCACCAGTGCAAAAGGAAATGTGTAGAAAACAGTTAGGAGAACATGCATACCAATGTTAATATATAGATTTAGCCAAGCCTAAAAGCGGAGCTCCCAAGTTCGCAATATTAACGATACATAAAAGATGTGCATTTGCCAAGACTCGCTTGAGACACCCCTCCCTTCGTTTTAATAGTCTCCCCTACCCTACCCGTGCAATCTGAGGGCATGCACGTACGTACACTCGGTCAGTCACGTGACAACCAAACAAAAAGAGGTTGACCATGTTCCATGGGTAAGGGGCTCTGCCCCATGCGTACGAAGTGCGCATGGGAGCCCCACTATGATGTGAAGGGCTAACCCTTCCACTCCTACAACTGATCATTTGATACATTCTCCTTAAAATCACAATGCACTCTGAAATGTCTGGAGAAGAGTATGGAGAACATGGCTACTGATGTTAAGGCACAGACAGAGGGTTGAATGTCTTCCTATCTTACCAAGCGAAGTTCTTGCCCTTTCCCTTTCACCAGAGGTAGACAATTTTAATGTAAAAGGTTAGAATTCAGTATACTATTTCCTTACTGTACTGTACCTGTTGACTTGCGCTTAACACCAATGGGCGTTTGATTTCCAGGAGAAGGCGACTCAGATGAATCTATGACAGCCATGTCTTTTGCTGACTTCTCTCTCTCACTCTGCAAATGAACAAATGACTGAGTGCATCTCTTTACTTAATACATTTATTTTGAAGCTGAGTCCAGCTAGGATCAAAAAGAAAGAGAGAGAGGGAAATACTTTAAGAATTTTGCAAATTGTGAGTAGTAGTTAATGATGCAAACTGTTTTATATGAAACTGACCAAAACATAAACAGAGACAAAAACAGCCAAGTAAAAAACTAAAATACAGTTGCCATTAAAAACCCAAAATGGAGGTAAAGTATAGATTCAGAATGGATACTTTATCCATTCTAGTAAGGCATAAAAAACATTATTTGTTACCCTTAACCTTCCATGATATGATTGTAAATTCTCCCCTCTACCTGTTACATATTTCCTTGTAAATTAGTTACAAGAATTTGGTGTTAGATCAAGATAACAACTTCTACCTGATAACTTTGTGTATTCGCATCACCTATTTGCAAGATAATGTATGGATATTATAGGGAGATAATTTGGATATATCAACAAAGTTGAAATGGTAAATTGGCCACCATAATGATTACAAAAGCTGACGTTTCGAGCATTAGCCCTTCGTCGGAGCGAATAGAGGAATTGTGGGTTGTGTGGGCTTTTAAAGGCAGAAAATGGAGCTACGTTATTGGTGGGTGCATGGCAACGAGAAAAACATGAATATTATAGGGAGAAGTAACATGTTGAACACACAAAATGAAAATTCATACCTGAGCATAAACTTCTTTACCATGTCTTAAAATAGCGATGATATCACCCATCACTGTTATCCCAATGTCTCTTAAAATCTCCTGGATAACCAAAACATTATGAGACTGAGTGAAGATAACATGTTACTATATTTATTATAACATAACCAAAGTAAAGCGCACACTCTGATTGGTCAATTTAGCGTTCCCCATTTGCCCATGAGTATACGCTGCTGATGTGAGCAAATGCAAAGACTATTTTTCCATGCACACTTGTTTTTTCTGGTCACGTAAGATTTGTTAAATAAAAGGGAACTCTTTAACTACAATGTATCAATGTTATGTTATAAAACAAATAGTAAACACCACAGCGTACACTATTGAGTTATGGATGCACTTGGGAGGTTTGCTAAGCACTCAAGAAGCTAGAGTCGCTCTCAGCTATTGCCTCACGTGACTCTTACGCTTCTTTCATGCTTAGCAACCTCCGGCGTGCATCTATAACTCAATAGTGTACACTGTGGTGTTTACCATTTGTTAATTCCATCAAGTTGCATGGTGTGATCCTGTATTAAAACATTTGTGAACAAGAGAAAAACTAACCAAAGAGAACTAAATTATGTTGATCTTAAAAGCATTGGCGATTTTTTTTTTGATATTATACTTGGTCAACATAATCTAACCTTTGTCAAATCTGGCAGCATGTCCTCCTGTATTCTGTGATCATAAAATATCACAGCATAGCTAATGAAATGAATTGAGAAATGGGAAATATCAGCAAAGGTCTATAAACAAATATCACAGGTAAACTGGAATAAAAGGGTAATTTTTAATCGGTTTCAGCTTGGGCTGATCAGAGTAGACCAGTTATAAAATGCAGTCAAGTTATTAACCCTTTCACTCTCACGATCTCATTAGTAATTATCAATTAATTAGTAGTTGGTAATTAATTAGTAATTAGTAATTATTAATCCTTTCACTCCCCAGATCTCATTAGTAATTTATGTATAAAAGTGATCCTTGCAGTAATAAACCCTACTTACGTAGAAGTGGAAATGAGGCCTGAAAAAAAAGTTTTGGTCTGTACAGGATTTGAACCTATGACCTCTGTGATACAGGTGCAGTGCTCTACCAACTTAACTAACCAGCCAACTGGGAGCTAGTGATTATCTTGGTTCGTATTAAAGCTGTCGAAGTGATATTAATCAGTGAATTTTGAATAAATGAAAATCACATCTGTGTACTGCGGTTTCATAAAATGTATGAAAGCAATCGTTGCAGAAATAAACCCTACTTATCTAGTAGTGGAAAAAAATATCATTTTCATATATTCAAAATTCACTGAATCTTGTGATGTTAGTTTGGAAAATTTGAATTCAGTGCCTAGTGGTTGCACAGGATAGCAGAGCAAGAGAATGATAAATAAGATGCCTTCATTTGGTCTGAAAAAATCCGCAACAACAAAAAAAAAAAAATACATTAAAAAATATTTTTGACGAGTAAATTAATAAAACTTGCTATTACAGTATATTTAAGACGTTGGAAATGTCAAGTTGTAATTTGCATTGAATTAATTTTGTGACAAAATGATTTGTATTCCTCTTTGGGACAGTTTACCACAAAGCTGGTGCGTAATCGTGAAATAAAGAAAGGGACTCTCAAAAGTAGCTCAGAATCCTTAATTTGAGAGTAATTACACTTTGAAGTTAACATTTGATTAAAAAGGCCAGTGTGATGACAGTTTTGACACATTTTGGGGTTCATTTCTGTTCACACAACAAAAACACAGGGTTAAGGACGGCCCTCTGCTTACTGCCAAACGATTTCAACACAAATTCAAAAGCGAACTTTGTCAACGGCTTACAGATCAACATTATTGTTTACAAATCGAGATCGAGACAATAGAAGGCTAATGTCATAGCTACCTGACTCGATCGACCTCACAATTTTATAACAGGATTTCAGTCGATGAGATAGCACGATCGATCAATGGTTGACTACGACGCAATCAAAATTCATACCAGGAACTTTTCATTTAAGAAGATAGGTTTAAAAAATTATCTCTTCATTTCCTGTCAAACACGATTGCTAGGGAGGTACACTTACTTTTGTGCTGGTCCGCTTGGGATGCCGGCATTCGCGAAAAACTTCGTCCATTTTGAGACTAATAGAATGATTAAAATACACGCAATGAGCAAAGAATGAAAATTGGTATACAAATCAACCGCAAATTAGTCGCATCGTACCTTGTACACTCATTTCCCGCAGTTGTTGAAGGCGATCGAATATTTCAAGACTCTAAGCGCCAAGTAAGAATCGCCAGGAATCATGGGAAATATATATTTACTGCAACGTCATGTATGCTTCATGTAAGTGACTGCTGATAGGAAACCACCGCTTTGCTCCCGGTTCAAACAATTTGTCCACTTTTCGAAAACACTTTCCCAACAGGTTGAATTTGGAAACACATAATCATCTAAATGTTAAAGTCTACCGTCCACAAATCTGGTCAGAAAACTGAACTAAAACAACGCTGTAATGGCAATATTGTACTATTTTAGTTGGTCTGGAATGGACGTATGAAAATCCTCACCATGTGTTAAAGCTTGACAGGCCAGGAGCCTGTCAAACGGAGTGCACACGGGAGACATTTGAATTGTGTGGGTGTTTTTATTTTATTTTGTTTTATTTGTATGGCCGTAAAACATCTGTCGTGCTTCAAAAAGGAAAACGCGGTGTTCTTCTTCTCCGGGTTCTTCTGGACTTCGGGTAATTTCTGTCAAAATTTCCTACTGAGTTTTTTAACAATACCTTCGAGTATAGCAGTATACTAGCGTTTTGCCACAAATGCTGAATCTAATTAGCTTCGCTTTTTTGCAATACATAACAGTAGAAGTCAGTATTGTAAGAACGAAAAACTGTGGCGCACTAGGCGCAACACACTCGTACGTACACACACAACCCTCACTTTTAAGAGAACTGAAGATCAATGAGAGGCGAATTGCTTTATTTTTCGTTTTTACACTGAGTTGGATATGATTGACAAAGTTTTTGGCCCAACTGTCAGGGAATATTAGTCACGAATTCAGCCATTACTTAAATGTATTAGTAAATATTAATCATGTCACCAAATTGTAATTGATCGCGTCAGAGAGTAGGACAGATTTCATGATTATGTGGACAAAGTCCGCAGTTGATTTACTTTAAGAAGTCTGTTGTGATTGGACGCGTATTCCGCCTAAAAAGGAAAGCGAAACGTGCCGTTGGGTAATAAGAGTTAAATATAGACGTATTAATTACTGGCTGGGGATTTTACTGTACTCGGGATTACAGGAAAATACTAGCAAGTAGTTACGCAATGAATACCGTAGCAAATTGTAGTTTCGACACCAACCCCACTATAGTCAGTTCAGTCGTGAAACTGCGACCCCATCCAGCGGCACATCCCCTTTAGCCTTTACTAGAAAGTACCCCCCCCCCCCCCACACTCCCATGGGGTTTTAAGAGTTAAGCGCAGTTAATGTTTCGTTCAATGAGTTAAGTTATGCGAGAATGGATTTATTACCAATAAAAAAAGGAAAATGGTTAAAAAAAAAGTTACGGTCACAAAATCTCAGGGCCCAAACTTTGCAACAGTTCTAGTTGGGTTGATGTAAGCTTTAAGTAACGAACGAAACGACTGTTATTGATACTGGATTGACGACGTCATGAAGCGCAGTCCAAGCGCGGTGAGACCTCTGGTCCTCGTGATGGAGACTTCAGGTCGTCATGGCTGAGATCTCTGCTCCGACCTAACTCAGTCAAAAAGCATATCATATCACCGTCAAATAGATTTTTCTAGCCCTGCACGGACCCTGCACGCTGCCCCCTGGGGGATTCCTGCAATTGTTTTCCATAAAAGCGTGGCACGTGTGGGCGCACGGGTTATAAATAAGATCTGGCAAAACAAACTCCAAAATTTACACCCCTAAGCGAGACGACGAGAATCCCCCTCTGTTTCATATGAGAGTCCCCTCCCCCCCGGGCTTAGGACTAGTTTTCTCAGCATTTAGTTTAGGAATTTGCTTATTTCCACGCTGATCGGGCAATGAAGTGATACGGTGGCTCATAAAATGATCATGAAAAGAGAATTTTTATGATGAACTAAGTTACGTTGGAAAATACGTGTATCACAGTAGAGAAATCAACTGTATATCAGTAAATATCTGAAAAAAGAGCTCAGAACGCTTTCCCTCCCCTCCCACCCCTTGACACAGGAGATTCTAGATTTTATATCTTGCCCTTCAGGACAAAAAACAAAAGAAATCATCCTAGCGTTGAAAACACCTGATTGGTTGTAAAGATCGTGTGTTTTCGTGATTTGCATAATGTGACTCACACCTGAATCTGTTATTAGTATTTATATCAGCGAAGGTCGTAGGATCCAAGGAAGTATCTTTTTCACTCTAAAGAGGTCGCACTGACTTGAAATTGAGGTGAGTTCCTACATGGAAATAAGAACTCTAAAGAACTTTAAAAAACCTAATGCGCGAGCCCTGCGGTTGTCACCTTTGTCATGCCAGCACCTTGTATTTGGGTAATGCATGGGTTGCGTACGATTGCACAAGGATCGAATCCCGGGAAAGCGGAGTTTTACTAATGATACTTTAAGTAATGTTTTTATCAAAAAGGGATTGATTAAACATTGTTGTCCTCCCACAAATATATGGGAAGATTTAACGATGAAATTTGGCAAACACGGCAAAGCTTTCAAGCTGATTGACAATGTTGATACACGTGTTAAGAAAGGACAGGCAGAATGTATATTTACACGAACTGAAATCCATTCGTCTCAGATGAGAAATTTCTTATTTTAATGAATGAAAGAGATTCTAGATCACATTATGCCAAATTTTGAGGGATCTAAAACGAACGCATTAATCACCCAAAGTTAGATGTTCTTTGGTAGGCGGTATCCATTTCACTTGTTTTGTGTACCCGGCTATAAACACAGTTGAAGTTTTCCGAGCTGAAAATGGAAATGCTAGCCAAAATACGATGTCTTGACCTTTCTCTCCACCAAAGAAGAAATGTGGACATTGTTTAGACATATTTTTGTGCATTGGATCTTGTCAGATTTTCTACGTGGTTACGATATGTTGAATTTTAGAGCCTTACTTTGTACAATGTGAAAACTTTGAAGGCGGGCGCTGTCGCTTGCAT